>NC_133660.1:48792606-49045106 GCF_037893015.1 Macrotis lagotis | reverse complement strand
TGAGTGTGTCATTCTAGGCATGGTATGAGCATTTAAGACATTATTTCACTATAGCACAACATTTTATATATATACATATATATTTTTTTTTCATTACAGACTTGAGACATTTCTTGGATATTGGTTTCTGGAACTTCCATACTTGTGAATAGTAACTTTCCATGGTGATGGATATCATCCAAAACAATCTATGGAGGGAGTAGGAAGACATTTTTAGATTCTTTCTTATGGCTCTGAATGTGAAATATTCTAGGATATATGACTATTGAAACACTTTTCTCCCATTCACTCCCCTCCCTCAAACCAACACCCCTATGTATTTATGTCAGGTAGTTTCCAATTGATCATGACTAATTCAAAAAGGAAAAATATGTAACTTGAACAACACCTGACAATTTGCTTCATCTTCAATGAAGGAGATATGTTAAAACTAATGTTCTTGAACCTGCTTACCTTTAGAAATATTTTCTTTTGGTTCTATACATTCTCAAAGTTAATTTCAGATATTTATAATCCTATGAAAATTTTAAAGTTATCAAAATCATTTTTCCTCAATTTCATATTTACTGGAAAGATCAAAATATATTTACTTCAGTCTTCTTATTTGATGTCTTTTTTAGAAAAAGCATTGTATTCATCTTCTTCATCAATGTCTATTGCATAACTTTACTTGTTGAATACACTTGATCTTTGGTTTCTTTGCCAGATATATTTACTCAGAATAGCTTTTTTTTTCTATTTGTAGAATGTACTTTAGCATGGACCAACATCCAGGGATCCTAGATTCCAATTCTAGGTCACCTGCTAAACATTTATGTAAAGCTGGATGTCAGTTCAGCACTTTAGAAATTTATAATATGAAGATGGTAAACCTTCTCCTCAATCTACAATTATACAAAATATTTCACATTGCAGCTATTTGAAGGTTCAGAGTATTTGTACTTCTAATTCTTCTATGCTTCTCACTGCTAATTTTCTTAAAAGATTTCTCCTAATTCTTCAAATAGTCCTTTGAATTCTAACTATATATAATGCCTAAGAAAATACCTTGTGACTGCAATTTTTGTTTTTTTTTAAATCTTTGGTTCAAGAAATGATTTTCTGATTTGAATACAGGGAAGATCTATATTTGGAAATTAAGGTAATTTTAAAATAAAAGTTACCAATAAAAATAAAATTGCACATGTTGTTATACACACACTTACAAATATATATATATATATATATATATATTTGTAAGTGTGTGTGTGTAACTTTTTTAACTTCATGAACTCATGGTTCATACAAGAGTCAGTCATCATTTTCTGGATCATAATCAGACTGGCAATTTGCAGAGAAAGATTATATTACTCCTAGCTGGACACAGTCCCACAGGAGACTATATGCATTTTCATTTTCCTGACAACTGTATGTGTCCAAATTTGTACAAAATTCTTGCATAACAATCTGAATTTGTTTGTTTGACTAAAAATTGTTCAAATATTACTCAAAAGAACATAATAGGTGCAATAAGAGAAAACCCCTCTAAAGAGTCAAAATATTATCAAATTTAACTATTATTTAATTTTGTGAAGAACTTACACACATGGGACCATTATACTTACATTATTTAAAATATAACTATTTGAAATTTATCAGCACATCTATTCTCAAGTAGGATGAACTTTAAAAGACCGAAAATAAAGTTCATTTGGTAGAATGACATTGGTTTAGTTGGTAAATATCAGGAATAATACTATTTAAAGTAGCAATAGATGAAATTAAGAGTTCAATTAATGACCAGAAATCAAATCAAATTAGTTGTCATTTATACACATATTCTCTAATAGATCAGTGATTTCATTTCTAACTACAGTATAGATTGTAACCTATCCACAGCTGTCCATCCAGGAAGTAGTTACACAACAAATGGATTATTTGCAATTCTATAGACCATTAGGATACAATATTGAGTGGAACTGAGTTTGAACCCTACCTCAGACAGTTACATCTGTGTCCTTACTTGCTCACAGTTAAAATGAGGGTAATATCTTCACAGGTCCGTCCTTGAAATTATAATTGGAGCATTAAAACTATCCATTACCAAAAAAACCCAACTATCTATTACTTATCTCTTTTTTTGGTTACTTATTTACCAATATACTTTGTCCATAAAATATTCCCCAGATGAAATCTTTTTATCTGATTATTATTAATATTTCTTTATTTATTGAATTGTGATCTACCTGCACTCATCATGTGCTTCTCTATCTGAAAAGCCATCTTGAGGATGGCAGCATGAAACTAGCATGATCCTAGAGCTTTTCTCTGCATAATGCTAAATGACACAGATATTAAAGCTACAGATCCCACCAAAAAAGAAACCAGCAAAACAAATTCTCAGCATTCAACATCATGGATGATCTTCAGTGTAACTCTGTCTTTTGGGGGGAAAAGGAGAAGTAGAGTTCAGTTATATGGGAGAATAGGAAAGCCAGTTGAAGGCTTCTAGTCATAGCACAACCCAGGTCCTTGCACCTAGATAGTAGCTCAGGTACTGGCTCATCTAGAGAGCAGGCTAACAGGGTAGCATCCATTCCCCAGACAAAGGCTGAGCCCTGGGAACACTGGAGCTACAGACAGGACTGGGTAGGAAACAAAGTATTGCATAGACAAAGCCTGGACACAAAGGAGGAACCAAATTTCTGCATAGGCATAGCCTGGGCTGCATAGGCAGCGCCTTAGAAAGTTATAAGCCGGAGACTAGATCCCAGCCTACAAATCGAGGATTATTTTCCTGTTCCCAGGAAGAGAGCTCAACTATCAAAATAAGCACACACACACACACACACACACACACACACACACACACACACATACACACACACACACAGAGAAGAGCACTAACCTTAGAAAGTTACTATTCAGATAGAGCTGATAAAAATGTCATCTCCAAAGAAGAAAGCAGTGAGAAATTATCTACAAGGGAAGTGTCACAGGAGTTTATGAATTGGACTAAAATCCAAAACCTCAGGGAAAAGCTTAAAAAAATATTTTAAAAACCAAAGAAAAGAGGAAGAAAAAATGGAAAAAAAGAAACCAGTTGTACAGGAGAATTATGAAAAATTGACCAAATAAACTCCTTTAAAACTGGAAAAAAAGAATTCAATGCATCAAAAAACAAAATCATCCAACTAGAAAAGAAAAACAATTTATTTAAAAGAAAAATTAATCAACGGGAAAAGGAAACACAAAAGCTAACTGTAGAAAAATAAAACCCTAAAAACTAGAAATGGACAAATAGAAACTAATGACTCCATGAGACCATAAGATTGCATCAAACAAAACAAAAGGGTAAAAAAAAATTAAAGAAAATGTGAAGTACCTTTTAGGAAAAACAAATGACCTGGAAAATAGATCTAGAAGAGATAATCTATAAATTATTCATCTATCTGAAAGCCTAGATCAAAAAAAAGAACCTGGAAAAATATTTTCATGAAATTATCATGGAAATCTGTTCTAATATACTAGTTCAAGAAGACAAAATAGTCCTTGAAAGAATACACAGAACACTTCTGGAAAGATATCTCAGAATTAAAACTCCAAGAACTATCACAGTCAAATTCCAGAATTCTCAACTAAGGGAGAAAATACCTCAAGAAGTCCAAAAAGAAGCAATTTAAATACAAAGGAAACACACTCGGAATTACACAGGACTAACCAATTTTAACAATGAGGGATAGGAGAGACTGAAATATGATAGTTCAGAGGGAAAAGGATGTTGGATTACAGCCAAGAATTAATTATCCTCCAAAATTCAGCATATTCTGTCAGGGAAAAGCTTAACTTTCAATGAAATAGAGACTTCCAAAATTTTATGATAGACCAGAACTGAATAGAAAAGTCAGTTTTCAAATATGAAACTCAAAACATGCATATAAAGGTAAAGAACATTAAATTCCCCATGTATAAGAAGTACCCTTTTTTGAAAAATTTGGGGTCTAAAAACTGGGAGCATCTTATTCACTGGTTATAGATTTTTTTTTACTTGCATTTCCTGATTTTTTGTGCTTGTCTGTGCTCATTTTTTGTCATTTGTCATTGTTATATTAGGTTACATTTTGCCATGTTCTGTCTAGAAATGGCTCAGAAAAGATTTTTGTACAGTGCTGAATTCAAGTTCAAAGTGATCCAGTTAGCAAAAGTGAATGGAAATCATGCTGATGAACATAAGTTTGGTCCTCCTCCTACTGAAAAAACAATCTGAGGCTGGCTTTGGAAAGAAGAAATCCAACTGAAAACATCCCAGCAGAAGAAGTCTATGAGAGGCAATACAGCAAAATGGCCTGATTTAGAAAGGGAAGTGAAGAGATGTATTGAAGAACAAAGGGCAAGTGGAGTTGCTGTGTCCACAAAGATGATTCAGCATGAGGCAAGAAGAATTGCTGATGAAAAAGAAATGACTAATTTGAAGGGAGGACACATTTGGCGATTCAGGCTCATGAAATGGAATGTCCATGCACAAGATTTGCCCAAAAGATGCCTGAAAGGTATGAACAGAAGGTCCTTGAATTTCATGATGAATAAAACTTTTCAATAACTTAATGTAAAACATTTTTTTTCAATTTCAGGTCCCAAAATTAAGGTGTGTCTTATACATGGGTGCTTCTTATACATGGGGAAATATGGTATATCCCCAAAAGGGATACACTTGTAAGTTTTGAGATTTGTATTTTTCTTAGCATAGTTAAAGGGCTGAATATAGTTAAAGGGGTTGTATGTAGAGAATTTGGGTATGGTTGGGTCTTGTCCTTCCTTATCGAAGAAAATCAAACTGATATAATGTTTGAGACAAATTATAGTGTGTCAGACTTGGACTGATTAGATCAATATGAGCTAGAAATGCTCTATCACAGATGCTTCAATTGTGACATGCTCAAAGAGGGCAGCATCCTTTCTGATGAAGGCATACCATGCTGAACAGTCCTGTGCCAGTCTTCCATGTCATACAATCTATTATAAAGTTCTTAAGAGAGACCTTCAGAGTAACCCAGCACTTAAGAATTTAGAAACTATATTATATGGAGTTAAATCAGAAAGTGACCTTATTTACTAAATACTTTACTTAAGGAGTACTGTAATGTAATAGCGACAGAAAATGGAGCATACCAAGATGGACTGAACATAAATAGATTAAGTGATCTTGCCTTAATCCATGCTTTATTTTGATTTTTAGGGTTTTGGGGGCAAGGCAATGGGGTTAAGTGACTTGCCCAAGGTCACACAGCTAGGTAATTATTAAGTGTCTGAGATCAGACTTGATCTCAGTTTCTCCTGACTCCAAGGCTGGTGCTCAATCTACTGCACCATTTAATTACTACCACCCTACCACCACCATACTTTAGTTAACAAAGGTTATAGTACCATGGCTAGAGTGCTAGAGGGACAGAGGGAGAAAGTATACCCAAACCATTGGTTGAGGACAATTGTGAGGCTATGGTTGTTGTACTAAAGAGATGGAGGGAGAGTGTGTACTCAGGGGAACTGAACACAAAAGTATCATGAAGTAATTTTGCTTTACTATATTCTTAGGCTGCAATAAAAGGGAGTGTGCTTGGAAGTAGGGGAGGGATAAACAGTTCATGAAATGATGGCTATGCATGATGTTTTAATTCATAAAGATTGTGTATCCAAGGAGGGTACTTGAAAGTAGTGGGTGGTATAAATCAATTATAATTTGATGTGACATGACTCTTGAGAAGTATATTTCTAATGAGACAGAATAAGGAAGGGCACTTTGTGACTGTAAGGCAATGTTTCTTATAAATCAATCAACCTTTGAGAATGGTACTTGTATCAGGACAGATAAAAGGAGTCTATTTTGACAAAGTGGTTGTAGGTAAAAGATAGGCCTAAAACAATAAAGACTTTAAGAACTATACTAGAAAAAGACTGGGCATTAATAATACCAAGTGAAGAGGCACAAAGACCAATTATGGTAGAGGGAAAGAAGGGAGGGTACAGACACTCAGAAAATCCTACTTTCAAGAGATTTGGTCCAGAGAGGGAGTAATATACATTTCCAATTGCATTTAAGAATCTATCCTATCCCACAGGGAGGTAGAGGAGGAAAGGGAAAAAAGGATCAGAAGAAATTGACAAAAGATAAGGTGAAGGCAAAAGAAAGTTAAAATTTAAAAGAGAAGCTAAAGGGGAAAGATAGAAAAACATTGGTGAGGAGGAATAAGATAAAATAGAAAAGTATAAAGGAGAAAGATATCATGGAGGGAAATATGGAATTAATTATCTTAACTGTAAATGTGAATGGGATGAACTCTCCCATAAAATGAAAACAGATAGCAGAATGGATTAAAAACCAGAATCCCACGATATATTGTTTACAAGAAACACATCTGAAGCAGAGAGATATACACACATAGTAAAGGTAAAAAGCTGGAACAAAATATATTATGGTTCAACAGAAGTAAAAAAATCAGGGGTAGCAATCCTGATCTCAGACAGAGCAAAAGCAAAAATAGATCTCATTAAAAGGGATAAGGAAGGAAACTACATCTTAAAAAAGGTACTATAGGCAATGAAGTTATATCTTATTAAACATATATGCACCAAGTGATAAAGAATCTGAATTCTTACAGGATTAGCTGAACAAATTACAAGTATACATTAAGAGCAAAACTATAATAACCGGAGACCTCAATTTCTCTCTCTCAGAATTGGATAAATCCAACCACAAAATAAAGAAGGAAGTTAATAAGCTTAATAAAATCTTGGAAAACTTAGATATGATAGACCTCTGGAGAAAACTAATTAAGGATAGAAATGAATACACCTTTTTCTCTGCAGTACATAACACCTATACCAAAATTGACTATGCACTAGGACATAAAAGCTTTGCAATCAAATACAAAAAAATTTTAGAAATAATGAATACACACTTTTTAGATAATGATGCAATAAAGAGCCAAGGAAAGATGAATCAAAAATAATTAGAAACTAAATTTTTAAAGAATGAGAAGATCAAACAACAAATCATAGAAATAATGAACCATTTTTATCCAAGAAAATCATAATGAGATATCATATTTAAAATTATGGGATGCGGTCAAAGCAGTTTTTAGAAGAAATTTTTTTTTTTTATCTCTAAATGCTTATATAAATAAAATACAGAAAGAGGAGGACAATGAAGGCATGCAACTAAATGAGTTAGGAAAAAAATGTTTAGAATTCCCAATTAAATACCAAGTTAGAAATTCTGAAAGTGAAGGAAAGATTAATAAAATTGCAAGCAAGAAAATTATTTATCTAATAAATAAAACTAAGATCTGATTTTATGAAAAATCAATAAAATAGATAAACCTGGAGCAGCTAGGTGATGCAGTGAATAGAGCACTGACCCTGGAGTCAGGAGAACCTGAGTTCAAATCCAGCCTCAGACCCTGAATAAATACCTGCCTACGGGACCAGAGGCAATTCACTTGCCAAAAAAGTCCCCATAAAAAATAAAATAAAATAAAATAGATAATTCTTTGATTATTGTGGTTAAAAAATGAGAGAAGAATATACATTTTTCAGTATCAAAAATGGAAAATGGAAAATAACAAGCAATGAAGAGGGAATTAAAGAAATAATTCAAAGCAATTTTGCCCAACTGTATGCCAACAAATTTGACAGCCTGAAGGAAATGGATGAACACTTACAAAAATATATACCAACCAGATTAACAGAAGAGGAAATAAAATACTTAAATAACTGCATTTCCAAAAAAAAAAGAAATTGAAGAAACCATCACTAAACTTCCCAAGAAAAAGTCTCCAGGTATGGACAGATTTACAAGTGAATTCTACCAAACATGTGAGCAAAAATTAATTCCAATTATCCATTAACTATTAAAAAAATGGAGAAAGAGTTCTGCCAAATTTCTTTAACAACACCAATATCATGCTGATACATAAACCAGGATTTCCAAAACAGAAGAGAAGAATTAAAGACCAATCTCCCTAATGAACATTGGTGCAAAAATCTTAAAAAAAAATTAGCAAAGAGATTATAGCAAGTTATTACTAGGATAATACACCATGATCATTTAGGATTTACATCAGGGAGACAGGGAAGGTTCAATATTAGGAAACCACTTAACATAGTTGAACATGTCAGTAACAAAAAGTTCAGAAATCATATAATTATCTCAATAGATGTTGAACAAACCTTTGACAAAATCCAACATTCATTCCTATTAAGAAAACTAGAGAATATAGGAATAAATGATGTTTTCCTCAAAATAATAAACAGCATCTATCTAAAACCATCAAAAACTATTTATGTAATAACCTAGGAATAACTTAGGAGCATTTCCAATAAGATCAGGCATGAAACAAGGATGCCTATTATCACCATTACTATTCAACATAGTATTAGAAATGTTAGCTTTACACTTCTGGCTAAAACGGCAGAGAGAAGACAAGCACAGTTCTTAAAGTCTCTTGATCTTTCCTTATAAATAATATGAAACAAAACCCAGAAAGAAAAGCCAGGAGAAGAATATCCACCTCAGGATTTGTCTTCCGCAATTGTGGGTGAATCTGAGGAGCACAAGACCAGTGAGAGCCTGGAAGCCTGGATTAGCCCTGGATTAGCTTGATTAGCAGCAGGGCTGAAGCCAGGTCGACAGTGGCAGGGCTTGGGTCAACTAGGGAGCAGAGGCATTGGTTGTGGTGCCAACCATTGGGAGCTTGCCGGCAGGGATAGAGGGAGAGTTCTGGTGTGGGAGAGCTGCAGACATCTAACCTTGGTCTCCTCTGGTCTGGAGGAACTCAGAGTCCACACCTTCATTTCAGCTGAAACCTCTTCCCAGAACAAACACAATTACAGACTACTTCTACCCCAGGCAGGAGTGTCTGAGCAGCAGAAAAACCTCAACTAACAATAAAGAGAGTGAGTACCTCACCCCAGGGTACTGATCAAAGACAAAAGTATTTGACAGCTTCAATCACTCCCTCCCGGCTAAGGGAGAAGGCCACAATCAAGGTCACAAACACTCTAGAGAAAGCAACCAGCACCCCCTAGTGACCAGCTGGAGATACTACACTCAGTGAACAAAAAATCTAGCACCCCCTAATGGCCAGGTGGAGATATACTCAGTGAGCAAATCCTCTAGTACCCCCTACTGGCCAGCTGAAGAGATTACACTCAGGGAGTAAAGCCTCTAGGGATCCCAACACTAAACTTCTATGAACCAGCCCCTCCCCAACACAACTCTTAGTAAAATGAAGAAAGACCAGCGGAAAGGAGGGTCCAAAGAAAAATTTTTGGAAGGAAAAGATCCTAACTCAGAGAGACCTAGAACCTCTGAGGAGAATATGATCTGGTCTACAGCACAGAAAGACCTTCCTGAAGAAATAAGGAAGGAGTTGAAAAAAATCAATTGGAAAATTTGGGAAAAGAAACCCAGAGAAGATTAATACCTCAAACAATACATTGGAAAATACAATTGAACAAAAGCAAAAAGAAAATAATTCTCTCAAAGCCTCAATTGGTCAAATGGAAAACTCTTTCAAAAATAGAATTGACCAATTGGAAAAGGAGTTGCAAAAAGTAAATGAAGAAAATTCTTCTCTAAAAACAAGAATGGAGTCTGTGAAAACTCATGTCTTCATAAGACAGCAAGAACCCATTAAACAAAACCAAAAAAATAGAAAAAGTAGAAGGAAAATGTAAAATACTTCATCAGCAAAACCACTGATCTTGAGAATAGATTGAGAAGAGTAACCTGAGAATTATAGGTCTTCCTGAAAACATCCAAGAGAAAAATAGCCTAGACTTAATATTACAGGATTTAGTGAGGGAAAATTGTCCTAATATCATGGAACCAGAGGGCAAAATAGTTATTGAAAGAATACATCAATCCCCTCTGGAAAGAGATCCTAAAATGAAAACACCAAGGAATGTTGTGGCCAAATTCCAGAACTATTAGATAAAAGAGAAAATCCTTCAAGCATCCAGAAAGAAATAATTTAAATACCAAGGGGCCACAGTAACAATGCATCAACATTAAGGGATTGAAGGGTCTGGAAAGAGATATTCCAAAGAGCAAGGGAGCTTGGAATGGGCCAAGAACCCACTACCCAGCAAAGCTGAGCCTTCTCTTTCAGGGGAAAAGATGGACATTTAATGAAATGGAAGACTTCCAACAATTCCTGATGAAAAAGCAAGAGCTAAATAGAAAATTTAAACATCAAGCAGGAGGTTCAAGAGACACATGAAAAGGTTAAAAAAAAGGGAGGGGGGTAAAGAAAAAACAACTACTATCTAGTAAGATGAAACTGGGTATATCCCAGCATGGGAAAAAGATTCTCATAACTCTATCAGAGAGAATATACTTAGCCAGAAGTGATGGACACTTATGACTTATCCTTGAGACTGCTGCCCAATGGGATGAAACTGGCTATATCCCTACTTGGGAGAAAGACTCCAATAACTCTCAAGAATTGTAATTCTATTACAGAGAATATACTTAGCTGGAAGGGATGGATACTCAGGATTTCCTATGACTCAGATAGAATGATTTAAAAACACTCCCTAAAAAGGGAGATAGAAAGGATAGGGGAGGAGGGAGGGGATTGAATGGGGTAAATCTCATTACATTAAGATGTACAAAAGACCTATTGTAATAGAGGGGAAGAAAGGAGGAGATAAGAAACACCTGAATCTTCCTCTCATCAAACTTGGCTTAAAGTTAACTTACACACACACACACACACACAGACACACACACACACACACACACACACACACACACACACACACTAATTTAACTAAAAAATCTTACGTTTCAAGTATTAAAAGGGGAAGTGGGGAATGGAGCCAGGGAGGGGGGAAAAAGGGGAACTAACAGAAGGAAGGAAAGGGAAGGGAAAAGGGGAAAAGGGAGAGGAGAAAGAAAGGGGAAGGGTGGATATAGGAGGGCAAACACACTGAAGGGGGCAGTATTCAGAAACAAAATACTGGAGAATATGGATAAAGGGGAAAAAAGGGTAAAATACAAACACAGAGAAGATAACATGGAGGACAATAAAGAGTTAGTAATAATAACTTTGAGTGTGAATGGGATGAACTCTCCCTTACAACGTAAGCAAATAGCAGAGTAGATTAAAAACCAGAATCCTACAATATGCTGCTTACAAGAAACTCAATTGAAGCAGAGAGATACATATAGAGAAAAGGTAAAAGGTTGGAGCAAAATATATTTTGCTTCATCTGAAGTGAAAAAAGCAGGGGTAGCAATCCTTATCTCAGACAAAGCAGCTGCAAAAACAGATAGCATTAAAAGCGATAAGGAAGGAAACTATATCGTCCTAAAGTGTACCATAGACAATAAATTTATTTCAATACTGAATATGTATGTACCCAATGGGATAGCATCCAAATTCTTAGAGAAGAAGCTGAAAGAAATATAGGAAGACATAGCAAAATTCTACTAGTGGGAAACCTCAACCTCATGCTCTCAGATTTAATAAATTGAATCATGAAATGAACAAGAAAGAAATTAAGGAGGTAAATAGATTATTAGAAAACCTAGATATGATATATTTATGAAGGAAAACAAATGGGGATAGAAAGGAATATACCATTTTTTCTGCAGTACATGGAATTTACAAAAAAACTTGACCATATACTAAGCATTAAAAGCCTAATAACAAATTGCAGAAAGGCAGAAATAGTGAATACATCTTTCTCAGATCATAATGCAATAGAAATCAATTTCAATATTGGGCCAGGGAGCTATAGACCCAGGACTAATTGGAAACTGAATAACCTCATTTTGAAGAATGAGTGTATCAAACAACAAATTATAGAAAGAATTGATTGTTCAATCCTAGATAATGACAATAATGAAACGGCATAACAAAACCTATGGGATTCACTCAAAGTAGCTGTCAGGGGATGTATATTATATCTTTAAATGCTTACATGAATAAATTAGAGAAAGAAGAAATCAATGAACTAAATATGCAACTAAAAAAGTTAGAGAAGGAACAAATTAAAAGCCCCCAATCAAATTCAAAATTCTACAAATTAAAGGAGAAATTAATAAAAGCAAAAGCAAAAAATACTATTGAATCAATAAATAAAACCAACAATTCATTTTATGAATAAAAGCAATAAAATTGCTAAACCTCTGTTCAATTTGATTTTAAAAAAAGATAGAAGAAAACCAAATTGCTAGTATCACAAATGAAAAAGGTGAGCTCACTACCAATGAGGACGAAATTAAAGTAATAATTAGGAATTATTTTGCTCAATTCTGTGCCAATAAATAAGTGAAATGGACAAATATTTACAAAAATATAAGTTGCCCAGCTTAAATAAAGAGGAGATTAAATACCTAAACAACTCTACCTTAGGAAAAGAAATTCAACTGAGTCATTGAACTCTCTAAGAAAAAAACTCCAGGGCCTGAAGGATTCACAAGTGAATTCTACCAAACATTTAAGGAATAATTGGTTCCAATTCTATATAAGGTCTTTGAAAAAACAGGGGAAGACAGAACTCTGCCTAACACTTTCTATGACACCAATATGGTGCTGATACCTAAACCAGAAAGAGTTAAAACAGAGAAAGAAAATTATAGACCCATCTCCTTGATGAATATCGATGCAAAAATCTTAAATAAAATCTTAGCAAAATGATTACAACTAGTTATCACTAAGATAATACATTATAATCAAGTAGGATTTATCCCAAGAATGCAATGTTGGTTCAATATTAGGAAAACTGTTAGTTTAACTAATTATACCAACAACAAACCTATCAGAAATTATACGATTATATTAATAGATGCTGAAAACATTTTTGGCAAAATATAGCACCCATTCCTACTAAAAAATACTAGAGAGTGTAGGAATCAATGAACTGTTTCTTAAAATAATAAGCAGTATCTATCTGAAACCATCAACAAGCACTGTATTCAAAGGGGAGAGGCTAGAGGGATTCCCAGTAAGATCAGGGGTGAAACAAGTATGCCCATTATCAACTATTCAATATCATATCAGAAATGTTAGCTTCATCAATAAGAGAAGAAAAAGAAATTGAAGGAATTAGAATTGGGAAGGAAGAGACAAAATTGTCACTCTTTGCAGATGACGTCATGGTATAGAGAATCCCAAGAAATCATCCAAAAAACTACTGGAATCAATTAGCCACTTTAGCAAAGTTGCAGAATATAAAATAAAGCCTCATACATTCTCAACTTTTCCTATATGCAACTAACAAGATATAGGAGGAAGAACTAGAAAGAGAAATCCCATTCAAAGTAACCTCAGACAAGATAAAATACCTGGAAGTCTATTTGCCGAGGAAGATGAAGAAACTTTTTGAAAGCAATTATAAAACACTTCCCACACAAATTAAATCAGATTTAAATAATTGGGCAAATGTCAACTGCTCATGGATAGGTTGAGCTAATATAATAAAAATTACAATTCAACCAGAACTAAACTACTTGTTTAGAGCCCTACCAATCAAAATTCCATTTACTTTGATGAGTTAGAAAAAGTTGTAAGTAAATTCATATGGAGAAATAAAAAGTCAAGAATGTCCAGCGATTCAATGAAAAAAAGTACAAAAGAAGGTGGCTAAGCCCTTCCTGATCTAAAATTATATTATAAAGCATCATTCATCAAAAATGTCTGATATTGGCTAAGAAATAGAGTGGTGGACCAGTGGGATAAACTAGGTGCAATAGCAGGAAATGATTATAATAATCTGCTATTTGATAAACCCAAAGAGTCCAGCTATTGGGATAAAAACTCTTTCTTCAATAAAAATTGATGGGAAAATTGGAAGTTAGTATGAAAGAAACTTAGATTAGACCAACACCTCACACCCTATTCCAAGATAAGATCCAAATGGATACAGAATTTAGACAGAAAAAAAAACAATGTTATAAGGAAACTAGAAGATCAAGAAGCAGTTTACCTGTCACATCTATGGAAAGGGAAGCAGTTTATGACTAAGGAAGAGATGGAGAACATCACTAAAAACAAACTCGATGATTTTGATTACATTAAGTTAAAAAGCTTTTGCACAGACAAAACCACTGTAACCAAGATTAAAAGAAATATAGTAAACTAGGAAACAATCTTTGCAATGTTTCTGACAAAGGACTCATTTCTAAAATATACAGAGAACTGAGTCAAATTAAAAAAAAAAAACTGTTCCCCAGTTGACAAATGACCAAGGATATGCAAAGGCAATTCACAAATGAGGAGATCAAAGCAATCCATAGTCATATGAAAAATTGCTCTAAATCATTAATTATTAGAGAAATGCAAATTAAAGCTTCTCTGAGGTACCACCCCACACCTCTCAGAGTGGCCAATATGAGCAGAAAGGACAATGATCACTGTTGGAAGGCTTTTGGGAAATCTGGGACACTGTTACATTGTTGGTGGAGCTGTGAACTCATCCAGCCTTTCTGGTCTGGGAACTATGCCCAAAGGGCACCAAAAATATGCATACCCTTTGATCCAGCAAAGTCACTACTGGATCTATACCCTGAAGAGATGATGAAAAAGGGTAAAAATATCACTTGTACAAAAATACTCTCAGCAGCCCTGTTTGTGGTGGCAAAGAATTGGAAATCCTTCAGAGGGGGATGGCTTAGCAAACTGTGGTATATGTATGTCATGGAACACTATTGTTCTATTAGAAACCTAGAGAGATGGGAATTCAGGGAAGCCTGGAGAGATTTGCATGAACTGATGCTGAAGGAGATGAGCAGAACCAGAAAAACATTGTACACCCTAAGAGCAACATGGGGCTGATGACCAATCTTGACGGACTTGCTCATTCCATCAGTGCAACAATCAGGGACAATTTGGGGCTGTCTGCAATGGAAAATACCATCTGTATCCAGAGAAAGAACTGTGGAGTTTGAACAAAGACCAAAAACTGTTACCTTTAATTTATTTTTTAAATTTTTTTTAGGGTTATTTTTTTTTTGCAAGGCAAATGGGGTTAAGTGGCTTGCCCAAGGACACACAGGTAATTATTAAGTGTCTGAGGCAGCATTTGAACTCAGGTACTCCTGACTCCAGGGCCGGTGCTCTATCCACTGCCCCTTCTAGCCACCTATTACTTCAATTTAGGAAAAAAAAACCAACTGATATCTTATTATCTGATCTTGCCATCTCTTATTCTTTATGTTTCTTCCTTAAGGATATCATTTCTCTCTCATCACATCCAATTTGGATCAATGTATACCATGGAAACAATGTAAAGTCTGGCAAATTGCCTTCTGTGGGGGGTGGGGGGGAGGGAAGTAAGATTAGGGAAAAATTGTAAAACTGAAAATAAATAAAATCTTTAAAAATAAAGCCCAAAAGAAACTAAAAAAATTAGCTTTAGGAGCAAAAGAAGAAAAAGAAATTGAAGAAATTAAGAAATTAAAATTGGTAATAAGGAAGCATAACTTTCACTCTTTGTAGATGATATGATGGTATACTTAGAGAACCTGAGAAAATCTGTTAATAAACTATTTGGAACAATTTACAACTTCAACAAAGTATCAGGACATAATTTAAACCCACATAAATCATCATCATCTTTATGTATAAACAATAAACTCCAAGAACAAGAGAGCTAGAAAGGGAAATTCCATTTAAAGTACTTGTAGATAACATAAACTATTTGGAGAATCTATCTCCCAAGACAAACTCAGAAATTGAACACAATTACACAATATTTTTCACACAAATAAAGTAAGATCTAAACAACTGAAACAATTTCAACTGCTCATGGTTAGGCTGAGCTAATATAACAAAAATGATAATTCTACTCAAACCACCAAAAAAATAATAACAAAATTCATCTCTAGCAAAAAAAGGTCAAGAATATCAAGGGAATTGTTGTAAAAAAAAAATCAAAGGAAGGTGGCCTAGCTGTACCAGATGTAAAAGTATATTATAAAGTATATTATAAAGTGACAGTCATCAAAACTGCAATAGAAATAGAGTAATGGACCAGTTTAGAATGGGTACAAAAGATGCTACAGAATCACGACAATAGTGTTCTGTTACTTGACAAACTCAAAAAAAATAGCTTCTAGGATAAGAAGTCATTATTTGATAAAACTGTTGGGAAATCTGGAAAATAGTGTGGAAAAACTAGGCATAGACCCACATCTCACACCCTATACCCAAATAAGGCCAAAATGGGTACAAGATTTAGACATAAGGGGTGATAACAGACCAATTAAGAAATCAAGAAATACTCTGTCAGATATAGGGAAAGGGAAGATATTTGTGACCAAAAAAGAAATAGAGTACATTATAAATTTTAAAATGGATGACTTTGACTATATATTAAAATGAGAAGTTTTTGCACTAATAAAATGAAAGCAACCAAGATTAAAAGGAAAACAAAGTTTGGGAAATCATTTTCACAGGTAAGGGTTCTGATAAAGGTCTCATTTCTAAAATATATAGAAAACTGAATCAAATTTATAAGGTTACAAATCATTCCTCAATTGAAAAATTGGTAAAAGAATATGAATGGGTAGTTTTCAAACAAAGAAATTAAGCTATACATATATATGCATATACATATTTAATTATATATATATATATATATATATATATATATATATATACACATAAGAAAAAATGCTCCAAATTATTGCTAATTAGAGAAATGAGGCTTCACTTCACAGCTATCAGATAGGCTATGATGACTAAAAGGGAAAAATGATCAGTTTTGAGAAGTTGTAGGAAGACTGGGATATTGATGACTCTTGTTAGAATTGTGAAATAATCCAACCATTTTGGAGAGCAATGTGGAACTATGCCCAAATAGCAATAAAACTGATCATATCCTTTGACCTAGCAATTCTAATACTAGGTCTATATCATAAAAAATGGGAAAAGTACCATATGATCAAAAATATTTATAGTTGCTCTTTTTATTATAACAAAGAATTGGAAATTCAGGAGTTGCTCATCAACTGAGGAATGACTGAACTTTTTAGAGAAGCATGGAAAGAAGTACACGAACTGTTCTGGGTAATGGGAGTAGAACCAAGAGATCATTGTACACATTAGCAACTATGATGACAACTCTGGGAGACCTCTTATGAACAATATCATCCGCATACAGAGGAAATGAAAATGAAACAACCAAACCAAAAAAACCTCACAGAATCTGAATAGATACCATACTCACTTTTTAAAACTTGTCTTATGCTTTTCCTTCCTATTCCATGGTTTTCTTTCTTTTCCCTTAGTCCTAATTTCTCATACACAAAGTGGCTTAAATGTAAATATGTTAAACACCTTGGAATATGTACAATTTTTACTAGATTGTTCACCCCTGGGGGGAGAGGGGGGAGAAGGGAAGGTGGTAGAAAAATGTGTAGCTTATAAATATATATGCCAGTGGATGAATGTTGAAAAACTTTAATAATATGTAATTGGAAAAAAATAAAATAAAATATCAATAAAAAGAAAAAGAAAAGAAATCTTAATGCTATGTTTAATGCCTAGAAACTATAATATGACAGTGATAAACTATTGATACTCAGTAAATGCACTTTCGCTTTGTGGTAGAAAATTCTGAATATTAGTGGAGCTTTACATTTTTTCAAAGGAAATTTAGCATACTATCCTCTTCCTATTTAATTTTTATCCCTCTAATTATCCATATGCATTATTTGTCTATGATTTCTATATATGTCTTTAAATCTTTATCTACATAATGAGCTCTAGTTATTCCTTCTATAAGCACATATATATCTTAGTACCTAACTAGCTAATACCTTTACTGACCTTGATTGTGAAAAAAGATTGCAGATAAAACTTTGCAGTTCATTCTCATCAGTCTTCTATTTGTTGACCTCCTTCCATTTTCCATACATAAATTACTTTGCTTAACTGGATTGCTCATCAAGTTTTGTTAAATTCTTTTTGGTCTTCTCCTGATTCTCTCTTTTAGAGGGTGATACTATGTACAATGTTCTATTCATCATTGCAAACTGCTCTAAATCTTAACTAATTTGGTCCTTGAACCATGGTAAATAAGTCATTTTTGTTGTTGACCAAGAAGTTCTATGGGTCCATTGATTTCCTTGTAAGGAAATAGATTTATATAAATTAAATTTTTGTATGAAATTATTGTAGTCTATAACAATGTCTGGTCTTCTATTCATGTTCCATTTTCATTATCAGTAACTAGTCTGAAGATAAAAGACTTGATTGTTTTGTTGGAATGACATCTTTTTTTTTCCTCTTTCAAAATTTTTTTTAGATTTTTACTGTTTGATCTTTATTCCAACAGGTCACTGGTCTAATTGTATCTAACAACTAATAATGATTAAAAAAAATTTATTTTACTATGTTGAGTTCTAATGTCACAGAACTTTCTGTCTCATACTCTTTTTTCATTCTTTTTTTCTTTCTTTCCCTAGATATTCATCAGATTCTAAGATATAATCTATAACTAATTTTATGTTGTTCTCTTGACAAGTTTTTGGTGGACTCTGTAATATAAAATGACAAACTGTTCCATGAAAAGATTTTTTTCCAATTGTTTTGGGGTGAATAACTTTTTTTAACTATAGGACAAACTTTACTTTGAAAACAAAAAAGCATAAATAGTCAAGATCTCAGAAATAATGAAAACATTTTTTTCTTCTCTTATGGGTGTTATCTTTCCCAGAGATCCATACAATTTTTCCAACCATTGGTTGAGAAAAAAAATATTCAAATCCACAAAAGAATTTACCCTCTTTTCCTAGGGTCTCACAACCCACAAACTCATAGTACTAATAAAAGATTTGCTTTTCATGACTCTGTCACTTGTTGCTTCTCACCTCAGCTTCCATTTAGTCCAGGAATTTGTCTCAGGATTCAGGAGTTCCTCCAACCTCTAAGCGCTTAACTTAGTCTTGGAATTCTTTGACTCCTAGTCATTGCTTATGTGGATTTCCATCACTCCGTCTGTGTTTTTCCATGGAGCACATAGTTACAAAAGTTTCCCTCCAGGGAACTAGGGTCTTTGTGATTCCATTTGGTTTCTCTCTTTCTCAAACCCAGTTCAATTCATCTACCAATGTCTTAAATATCTTTGAAAGACCAATCCAAAGGTATAGCTCAATTATCAATTAAGATGTTGACTTGGTGATAGATACAATGTACCTAGTAACTGTATCCTTATGGTGGGGTTAGTAGAGAGCTAAAGCAACTGGCAGTGATACCTGGATGAACAACTTTTAATCATACCTTTTCATCCAGCAATAGCAATAATAAACCTGTATCCAAAAGAAATCATAAAAAATGGGGGAAATCTCACATGTTCAAAAATATCTATAGCAGTTCTCTTTCTTTAATGGCAAAGAATTGGAAATTGAGGGTGTGACCATCAATTGGGGAATGACTGAACAAGCTATGATATATGAATATTATGGAGTACTATATTGTTCTATAAGAAAACATGAGTGTTTAGACTTTAGAAAAGTATGGAAAGAAGTACATGAACTGATGTTGATTGAAGGGAGCAGAATCAAGAGAATATTGCACATATAAACAACAGCATTGTGAGTTGATCAATATGACAGATGCAACTCCAGTTCAGAGAACAAGGACAATCCTGAGAGACCTATTATGGAAAATGCCATCCACATCCAGAGGGAAAAAAAAGTCATTGAATCTGAATTTATACTATGTTCACTTTTTAAAAATTTCTCATGTTTTTGCTTCCTTTCTCATGTTTTTTTTTCCTTCCTTTCCTCTTGGTTCTAATTCCTCTTTCACAAAATGACTAATATGTAAATATGTTAAACATAAATGTACATGTCCAACTTTTAACAGTTTGTTCATGCCCTGGGAAGGAGAAGGGAAGGGAAGGTAGTAGAAAAATGTTGAAACTCATAAATTTGCAAATGGATGAATGTTGAAAAACTACCATTGCATGTAATTGGAAAAAGAAAATAAAATTTCATTAAAAAAAAAACTAATGATGAGCACAATATTTTCAGTAAAGCTTGGAAAGACCTACATGAACAGATGCAATGGGAAATGTACTATATTCAAAGAACAGCAACACTAGGATTATCAGCTATGAATGACTTACCTTTTCTCAGCAATGCTGTGACACGACAACTCTGAAGGACTTTCCCTAAAGAATCCCTAAATTTATCCATCCCTAAAGACAGAGCTGATGGTGTCTGAAGTATACTTTTCTTTTACTTTATTTTTCTTGAGCTTTCTTTTTTTGGGGGGGGGTGGGGACTGGAGGCCTATGTTTACTTTTACAACATGATCATTATGGAAATGTTTTGCATGACAATACGTTTTTAACCTATATCAAATAACTTACTTTCTCAATGAGGTAGAGTGGAATGGGAAGAAGAAAAAGAATTCAGAGCTCAAAGTTTAAAAAATGAATGTTTAGGGGTAGCTAGGTGGTGCAGTGAATAGAGAGCACCAGACCTGGAGTCAAGAGTACCTGAGTTCAAATATGGCCTCAGACACTTAATAATTACCTAGCTGTGTGGCCTTGGGCAAGCCACGTAACCCCATTGTCTTGCAAAAAAAAAAAAAAAAAACTACCCAGAACAAAAGAATGTTTAAACTTATTTTTACATGTAACCAGGGGATAATAATATAAAATAAAATAAAAAAGTGAAAAAAATTTAATGGAGGAGGGGCTGGTTGGCTAAATGTAGTCTAAATATACATGTATTTATAAAATCTAGTTTCTCAAGACAATTATTCTATAAAATGTTATTAATCTGGAATTCATTAAAGCTCAACAGATTTGATTTACTAAGAAAATTAGTAAAGTAAATAAGACTGCAGAAAAGAAAGCATAGCTTCTTATAGAGAACTTACTGGTTTCAGCTATTTAGTATATAATCAATGTATATTTGCATAACGAAGAAGTCCTTTCTAACCATTACAGATGACTTTTTATTTCATGTTTGTCTATGTTTATTTCAAAATAATATCATGTATTTCTTTAAAGAAACCATGTACTCAAGGTTATTCTCTCTTGTAGGCTTATCATCTCCAAGGTTTATCACAATTAATAATAATATTATTAATTGACTAATTAATTAATATATACAATTATATATATATATATACACATACATATATATAAAACTGGTTTTGCTAGAACTGGCACTTAGATATAGAATAAGATTCTAACTATATACATTGATTTTCTTTTTGGAATTATGAAGTGTTTTTTCTAAGTAGAGAATTCTTCTGACAAGATTTGGTAAGAGGGAAAATGTAATTAATGTTCTTGTTTTATAGATGGGAAATTCATTGCCCAAACATAAAGAAAAAGTTTTAGTGTACAAAGATAAATGTGTTTGTTGTCTTATTTCCAGTAAATGGTATACTAAAGTAAAACTGTAATGCTTTGTTGATTAATCCACTTTTATCTAAAACAGATAAAATAAGAAAAAGATTAAGGTCAAACACGGGTATATGATCATAGGATATAGAACTATAATTAATTTTAGAAATAATGCTTAGAAAACTACTCACAGATTTCCTTTTAGAAAATTGAGACCCACAAAGGTAAAAATGAATTGGATAAGGTCACTCAGACAGCATCTATTTAAGCACAGCTAAAGATAGCAATAAAATTATGGGGTCAGTGACAAGTGTTGGAATCACAAGCTACCCTTTCCTATTCTCAGTGTCATGACCTTTTTATTTTCCCAATACATGGTCACTGATTTTCCAGTCCCCTTTCTCATCAAATTATGATATGATCTAATATCATTTAAATTTCTACTACATCTCCCTTAGAGCAATGTATTCATTCTATGAGGTATTATTTCTCTTTCAAATATGGATTTTCTAACTTTGAAATGAAAGGACAGTTCTAACATTGAAAGATTTTTGTATAATATGAAACATATAGGAAATGCCTTAATTTTAGAAGAATTGTTTTCTTTATCCAAGAATCTATATTATGTGTAAATCTGTTCCTGAAGGTAGAAGTACTAATTACACTAGACATTTTCCTAATGTGCTAAGGTTTTCTTATCCACAATAATTTTCTCAGGTTAGAAAGGCAAATAAAATTTCCATTTTCAAGATATAAACTGAGTTTTTGAAAACTGCAGTTTTGAATTTCAGTCCTATTGTTGTTGTTGTTGCTACCCATATACGTTAAACTTTTTTTTCTGGTTGAATTCCAGAAATGAAATTGGCACAGAGGATAACTAATGTGTATCTAGTACTTCATGGAGGACTGAAAATGACCCATATGTCAAAGGTATGCTTTGACCATGGGAAAAAAAACATACAATTTCGTTTGCTAAAGATTCTAACTTATTCCAGCTAAAGAATGACAGATCCTAAAAAAAAAATAAAGTATGACTAGAAAACTTCTTAGATCTTATTAGAGATTTGAAAGGTTCAAACTCCTTTGCTCAACTAAAAGTACAAATGAAAGGCAGTTATCCTCTTGGTAATTTTATTAGTTATATGGTCTCTAAAGGTTTCCCAAGTGGTTTGTAGTTGTAGAGAAGTTCTATTCTCTCAGAATTCATTTGAGTAATTTTGGTTTTCTGACGAGGTGTTATTATGAGCAACTCTATTATGTAGGAGGTACAATGACCTACCATCTGTGCCTCAAGTTATGTGTTTTAGTGAAAGTCAGAAGGATTTTCTCTTGTGGTAGACTGTTTGCTTACTGAGCAAGACATTCCCACCTATATATCTCCTGATAATAGCTTCATTCTTCATATGAAAATATTTCTCCTATTAATACATACATATGTCTATCTTACCCTAAAGTTTTGATCATCACTCTTATGCTAATGATTTCCAAAATTAAATCTCTCTTTATACATCTTTACTTGTATATCACACTGGGTGCCTCAAATTCTGCATCATTAACATCACATTTATATCTTTTCCCTGAATCATTTTCTCCTTCTGATTTGTTAGTGGCCTCAACTCCAATTTCTAAAACCTTAGTTTTATTTTTGACATTAGTACAAGCTCGGTCTTCGGGTAAGACCTTAAGATGATTTGTGGTGAAACACCCATTTGTAAATGAGCAGCCTGGGGCCCCTAAAATGGACCATTTTAAAGAAAATATATTTTATGATAATTTCTAAATGAATTGAGGAGACTTGCTGACACATGAGTGTCTATGTTTTATTTGTTTTTTTATGTATCTCTTAAACAGGAAGTTTTTTTTTAAAAGTTTCATGAATTCATGGATAAATACTGGCAGGGGTGCTCACAGATGAGTTTTGAAATTTGCCTTATGAAATATATTCAAGAACAAAATCTTAAAATTATAAACCATTTCTTGAACTAGTTTTAACTGGCTTGGATGAATTAAATGTTAAATTTTCATTGTGAGCACTTACACTTTAGAAATTAGAAAATGCCAAATATCAGGATTTGATTTATTGTTTTGTTGATTGTTGACTTGAGAAAGTGATAATGGTGACAAAGCACAAAGCAGGTGTGACTTTAAAGTGTATTTAATCTACATTTTTTCCCCAGAGAGCTAATTATTTAACATTGAACAACATAACAATTTAGTAATTTTTGAGTTGAGCTTTGAAGTATACCTCATGAAATATTCAAGAACTAAATCTTAAAATTGTAAATCCATTTCAGAGCTGTACTTGAATTAATTTAACTATTATTTAAAGCTTAAACTATAAACAGTTATCCTATGATAACCTGAGATCCAGAAACAAGGATAAAATATGATTAATCACATTCTACATGCATACACAGAAATCATGCAGCCTACATTATACTAAACACTATGTTTTGGGGAGGAATTTTATAATGAATAGAAATTTCCAAGAAGAAATTACTTCAGAATCTCAAGGAAATAACAAAAAAGCAATCATTCCCTACTGACTTTTGCCCCAGCTCCATTTGAGGATCAATTATAATTCACATTCACAACTAAACAGGGATTAACATCCTTTGATAAATACTTTCCTACCAAATCCTTCCTTACATGAGAGGTAATCTAATGAGACATTCACATTAGAAGAAAAATGAACTTAAGAAATGTTGCTGTTACTTCTTTAAATGTCTCCTAAATTTTCAAATTACTGGCTGACAAAAAGGAACACAGATTTTTACTAAAAAAAATTCTATATTATTCTAGGTATCTTTATTCGAGTGTAAACAAAAAATAATTTTCTTTTGTTACCACTCTAAAGTAGATATTAAAAATAGTGAGGCTTTGGGTTAAGGTATGAAAGTGGAAACCCTAAATGCTTTTAATGTCAACTTTGATGCCTTGATTTTCTGGTAATTACCAAGTATCTTTCTCCTAATCAGAAGTGCATGATGCTAACTCTTTCCAGCCTCCAGGGTATCATTTAGTAAATTGGCTGAGTATACATGAGGTGAATGTTTCCAAAACATTGTTTGGCTTGAAGCACTCTCTGTTCTGCATTTCTCTCAAAGCTATAGAAGACTGTAAAGATAGAAATAACCACTTTTAAACAAAGGCAAAAAGAGTGGAAGAATTGGTTTTGTGTTCCCCAAGAATTATCTTCAAAGAATTACAATATTCTGAGAGGCAAAAGAATCCTTTAAAGATCATCTAGAATACCTCAGCTTAAGTGATGAGGAAACTGAGACTTTGAGAGTTTTTGACTTTGCCCAAAGTCAAAACCACAAAGAAGAGGAAGAGTCAAGATTTAAATATGATATTCTGGACTCCCCAAAAGATCATGGGGTCTTTTTATCTGCTCATAATTTTAAATAAATTTTAAATAAAGACTTTGGAGATTTTGCATATATATATATATATATATATATATATATATATATATATATACAGACCTGCGATTTCACTGATACAGGGAAGTGTCAAAACAAGTCTCTCTCAGTTGAGATTAGCCCCCTTTTCTTTCAATTATAAGCTTAGTGAGCTATCTGTGAAATTAAAGGTCAAATGACTTGCCCAAGGATCATAGTCTGCAAGTGTCAGAATTTGAATTTGAATTTTTCTTCCTTGTTTTCTTCCTGAGGTCAACTCTCTAATCCCCTTCATTAAAAAAAAAATTACCCTAGCTAGTGGAACAATAAATTCAAATTCAGTCTCAGATTTGGGTCACTCTAAGCAAGTCATTTAATCTCTGTTTCACTTTCTTCAAATGCACAATGAAGTTAGTAGTAACTCTCTTGCAAGGTTGTATAGTGATGCTGTATAAAGGTTTGTTCCTTTATCCTTTCCTTCTAAGAAATACATGCTAAATTTTTCAAAGGATTATTTCTTAAATGGAAAGAAAATTACTCCAGCATTTTTATATAAATATTTTGATAATTCAATTAAGTACAGGCAAACATTTTAGCTCTTTATTCCATTTACTTAGCATGTAAAAATTATAGCAAAGCTGCTAATTATGACTCTACTGATTATATTTAATTTTATATAATGAAAAAGTTTCACAAACTGTTTAGGAAAAGCAGGAATCTTTATACTATTGGTATAAATGAACTGTCAATTTTTGGAAGTTCTCAGGCATTTCTTCCCCAAGAGATATTTAATTGATCACAAATTTGGTTTTCATTTTATGAACTGACTCTTTACTTTGACATTGGTTCACCTCTTCTTCTGCCATTGATGAGAAATCATTTTTATATCTTGTTTTTACTTTTGACCCTACTTTACCTCAATGATTTGCATTTCTTTGAGTGGCCTTGTCTTTAATAATTGCTGCTTTTATTAAGTGAGACTGATATTTTTCTACATTGTCCTCGTTAATTACCACTGCATCCTTTCATTTGCATAATAAACTTTTTGGGGGCAATTTCTGTGGTAACATTTCATGGCTAATAGGAAGCAATTTGCTTTCCTTTATTAAGTACATTAAAACTTCATGCCCCAGACATCATTGACTGTAAACATTTGATTCCACTCAAATTGAATGCACCAAGGCATTTGCTGTGGAGTATTAAGTTTATTTATATGCTATGTTCTGCATTGTTAGCTGCTAATGAGACTTCAGCTCTTATTGCTTGAAGGCCTGAACACTAACCTCATTTTAATGAGTTCATTATTTGCTGTCTTCTGAAAGGAAGACAACAAATTTTCCTTTTAATTAAAGGTCAAAGCACCTCTGGCAAAAGGAAAATGTAGAGGTTATCAAACCCTAGAAGAATCTGAACCAGGAGGGGAATTCATTTAGCTTTTCAGACTGAGCTGAGTTCCAGGAGGCTGAGGTAAGTAGGGCTTCTCGGTAGTCTATATGGACTGTTCAGTGTCTAAAGACCAGAGCTGTAAATTTAGGCTAAGTGATAACAAACACTAAAACATGGTGGCTGGTGCTCCCAAGATTTTGGAAAGAGTGAAAGTCAGTCAAAGTAATTAAAGAGGATTTCCTCCCAACCCAAAGGGCCACAGGGATCAATACTGTTGCTGCTACAAGGCCCCCCTTGTTTGCATTTGGAATGATTTATGGTGTACAGAAGAACAGATGTCAGATTAATTGAGCCAACAAAAAGTAATCTCATATTTCTTATCAGAGAAAGTGAGATGAAGGCAATCAATATTTTTAAAGCTGATTTTTAGTAAGACTGTAATCCTGGATAGGTGGGTGGTGTTGGTTAGTAGTCTTTTCATTAGCCTTTTTATGTCTGAATAAGACAAAATATGGATAGAAATAGTTACTCCTCTCCCCCTCCCCGCCCCCCCCATACTTAGAAATAATGACAGTTAGGTAGCATAGGAGAGTGATGAACTTGAACTCATGAAGATCTGAGTTTGAATCCTCAGGTCCCTTACCATAGTTATGTGACCCTAGGGAAATCTCTTGACATCTCTCAATGTCAGGTTTACCACCTTTAAAATGAGGATAATAGCAACTATCTCACAAATCAAATGAAATACAATTATAATGTGCTTTGCAATTTAAAAGTATTGCATAAATACTTAATAAAGAAAAAATTTGATCTCATAAATGACTCATGTTACCCTATTGTAGAAGGTATGAATTGGTAACTAATATGAGATGAATTCAAAGTAAGTCTTTCCTCAAACTGATTAAGGGAAAGATTTTACTTTACTTGGGTAGCTTCTATAGTTATGTGATTAATTAATCATTATCTTTTTATCACTTTTAAAATATTTTTTTGAAAAGAGAGGTCAATATGACATAGTGGATAAAGAGTTGGCCATAGATCTAGAAAGTTCTGAGTTCAAGGTCCTTTCTCAGAAACTTACCAACTATACCAAAACTAAACTACATGTTTAGGGCCCTATCAATCAAAATTCCAAAGAATTACTTTAATGAGTTAGAAAAAGTTGTAAGTAAATTTATATGGAGAAATAAAAGAATTTCCAGGGATTCAATGAAAAAAGGTGCAAAAGAAGGTGGCCTAGCCCTACCTATATATAATCTATAATTATGTTATAAAGCATCAGTCATCAAAACTGTCTGGTACTGGCTAAGAAATAGAGTGGTGGACCAGTGGAATAGATTAGATGCAATAGCAGGAAATGATTATAGTAATCTGCTGTTTGATAAAACCCAGAGTCTAGCTATTGCGATAAAAACTCTCTCTTCAATAAAAACTGCTGGGAAAATTGGAAGTTAGTATGGAAGAAACTTAGATTAGACCAACACCTCACACCCTATACCAAGATAAGATTAAAAAGGATACAGGATTTAGATATAAAAAACAATATTATAAGGAAACTAGAAGATCAAGGAGGAATTGAATTATTCCTGGAAATTGAATTATTTAGAAATTGAATTACCTGTCAGATCTATGGAAAGGGAAACAGTTTATAACTAAGGAAGAGATGGAGAGCATCACTAAAAACAAACTAGATGATTTTGACTGCATTAAATTAAAAAAAAAAACTTTTGCACAGACAAAACCACTGTAACCAAGATCAAAAGAAATGTAGTAAACTGGGAAGCAATCTTTACAACTAATGTTTCTGACAAAGGACTCACTTCTAAACTATACAGAGAACTGAATCAAATTTTTAAAAAAAGGCATTCCCCAGTTGACAAATAATCAAAGGATATGCAAAGGCATTTACAAATGAGGTGATCAAAGCAATCCATAGTCATATGAAAAATTGCTCTAAATCATTACTTATTAGAGAAATGCAAATTAATGCTTTTCTGAGGTACCACCTCCTACCTCTCAGATTGGCCAATATGACCAGAAAGGACAATGATCATTGTTGGAAGGATTTTGGTAAGTCTGGGTGGGACACTATTACATTGTTGGTGGAGCTGTGAACTCATCCAGCCTTTCTGGTCTGGGAACTATGCCCAAAGGACAACAAAAATGTGCATACCCTTTGATCCAGCAAAATCACTACTGGGTCTATACCCTGAAGAGATGATGAAAAAAGGTAAAATCATCACTTGTACAAAAATATTCTTAGCAGCCCTGTTTGTGGTGGCAAAGAATTGGAAATAAGTAAATGTCCTTCAATTGGGGAATGGCTTAGCAAACTGTCGTATATGTATGCCATGGAACACTATTGTTCTATTAGAAACCAAGAGGGAGGGGAATTCAGGGAAGCCTGAAGGGATTTGTATGAACTGATGCTGAGTGAGAACCAGAAAAACACTGCACACCTTAACAGCAACATGGGGGTGGTGATCAACTTTGATGGACTCGCTCATTCCATCAGTGCAACAAACAGGGACAATTTGGGGCTGTCTGCAATGGAGAATACCATCTGTATCCAGAAAAATGAACTATGGAGTTTGAACAAATACCAAGGACTTACCTTTATGTAAGAAAAAAAATCTGATATCTTATTGTCTGATCTTGTTATCTCTAAATACTTTATGTTTCTTCCTTAAGGATATGATTTCTCTCTCATCACACTCAATTTGAATCAATGAATACCATGGAAACAAAGTAAAGGTTGGCAAATTGCCTTCTGTGGGGGTAGGGGTAGAGAAGCAAGATTAGGGGAAAAATTGTAAAACTCAAAATAAATAAAATCTTTAAGTAAAAAAAAATAAGGGAAAAAATGAAACAAAATAAACTAGTGAATTGAAAAAAAAGAAACATACTGACTATATGACTTTGGTCTAATTTCTTAATTTTTTTGTTCTGCAAGTCACTATCACTTTTAGTCTTTGAGAAGTTATTGACCTGCATTGATTAAGGGAATTCCCTTACCCAAGAGTTCCCTAGACTAATAAAGTCACAAATCTATATTCTCTTTTTTATTTCATTTAGAATTTAGAAATTGAATTATTTTAGAACATATTGAATTTTGCTGGAGATACAAAATAGATAGTCTACTTAACATAGGTCTTATTCTTTTATTGGGGACTGGTAGTCCAATGTATATTTAAATATCTTTCTGAATCCTGTCAAAATAATTTTCAAATGTTCATTCTTTTGCCCAAATCCTCACTTCTAAAAGAATTTCCCTAGAGGTCTCTAGGGCACCATCATCTTTCCAGTTGCCACAATTTTGGTGTGATTTGTTATCATGCCTTTTCCTTTCTACCTTCAGAAAATCCCTTGCCTATGTCACCTCTCCACTCAAAACAGATACCACTTTGGCAGACTCTCATCACTTTACAACTGGGACTATTAAACTAACCTTCAGACTGG
Organism: Macrotis lagotis; assembly: GCF_037893015.1. Lineage (NCBI taxonomy): Eukaryota > Metazoa > Chordata > Mammalia > Peramelemorphia > Peramelidae > Macrotis > Macrotis lagotis. The sequence continues at coordinate 49,015,500 of NC_133660.1, read as the reverse complement.
CTGTCTTTCTTGTTTTGAATATACTCACTCTTGACCTACATTTGTCTTATTTTGCTTCCTTCCAGATTTAAATCTCAACTTCAGTATATTTTCCCATCTCTTCCCATCCTCCATCAGTGATTTCCTTTGGAGATTAACTTCTATCTCCTCTGCACTTTACTGTGTGGACTAAGTCATTTGCTCCTTAGCTTTCACATTAGAAAGTGAGCTCTTTTTTTTGTCTTTGTATCCCCCATTACTTAGCACAGTGTTTTATACATAGAAAGCACTTAATAAATGAGCATTGCTTAACTGGCTGTTGATTGACCTGAGAGATATTTATAAAGAAGGCTTACACTCCCTGGATATAGCTTCTCTATAGAATTTAGATGATGGAATGGGAAAATGAGAAAGGATGAGCAGGCATGGATTGCTTGCAAACAACTTCCTTGGTAAAATACCTACCCCCGGGAAGAATACTTAATATAATACCTAATAAAGAGAAATTTTGATCTTACAAATGATTCATACATTGCCCTGCTGTTACACAAGATATGGATTGGTATTTGACAATATTCTTGAATTTATTATAGACCAGAGATATTTCATATCACATATGAGATGGCTTTTTAAGTTAATAATGATATATAAATAGGGGCAGCTAGGTGGCACAGTGGATAGAGCACTGGCCCTGGAGTCAGGAGTACTTGAGTTCAAATCTGGCCTCAGACACTTAATAATTATCTAGCTGTGTGGCCTTGGACAAGCCACTTAACCCAATTTGCCTTGCAAAAACCTAAAAAAAAAAAAATAAAGATATATAAAGAGAAATTAACCAGTAAACAAGTACAGATACCCTTTTAGACTTAAAATAAGGAGAAAGTGATATTTAATACAGATTAAACTTTAAAATATTCCCCATCTTTCAGAAAGCTCTCTTTTAAACAAAAACCAGCACTCTCCTAGGAGTATTTGGTTTAAGGTTCACTAGGCTGCTTTGTCTGAATTTATTTAGAATTACTCATCTAGTCCTTCATAACCTATCTTGGGTTGGATTTGAAGTCAATTAACCTGAATTTATTGTTTAGACCTACCATTTATGAACTATATTGATTAATATGTTAACCAGAAACCATTTATTAAGTATTTACTATGTGTAGGACACAGTGCTAAGTGATGAGCACACAAAGATAAAAACAATACCTGCCTTCAAGGAGCTCACATTCTGAAAGGGGAGAGAGCATATAAATAACTAGGTTCATGCAAGATATAGAGCTATATGAATGTATGGAAATATACAAGTATATGTGAGAGCTAAAGGGCAAAAGTCTAGAAAAAGACATTCAAGCAAGCAGTTGCAAAACTCTGTTGTGATATGAAAAAAAAAGATCATCAGAGGGAATCACACAGATTCTTATTTTCTCTCTTCAGACTTCTGCCAAATCACAAGTGAAATATCCCTAAATGTCTGAAGAGAAAAACACTAAGAATTTTGGAAGACTTCTTTTAGTACTTAAGCAAGGGAAAGGGTTAGAAAGTAAGCATGCCTAGGAATTCAGGAAATGTGGGTTCTCCTTTTGAGACTGGGCTAGCCAACTTGTTTGACATTATAAAAATTCTAGACTTTTATTTCTTTATTGCTAAAATAAAGGTGTTTGGAGTTTCCCTTCCACTTCTGACAGAGAACTGTAGACTAATAGCTGGAAAGTATCTAAGAAGGCATTAAGACAACCTTTCTCAATTTTTGAATGAATAATTTGAAGTCCAGAGGCATTAAATGATTTGTTCATGAGGAGAGAGTGGGGCTAATTGTCCTTTAAGGTAGCTTTTAGTTCCAGCACTATGATCCCACGGTCCTTTCCTAGTTGTTAGTACTTTCGCTTTTGAGATTACCTTCTACCTATTCTTGTCTCTCTCTCTCTCTCTCTCTCTCTCTCTCTCTCTCTCTCTCTCTCTCTCCCCCTCCCCACATATACACATATACTTGTATATTTCCATACCTTCATATAACTCTATGTCTTGCATGTACCTAGTTATTCATATGCTCTCTCCCCTTTCAGAATGAGAGCTCCTTGAAGGAAGGTGTTGTTTTTATTTTTGTGTGCTCATCACTTAGCATAGTGTCCTACACATAGTAAATACTTAATAAATGGTTTCTGGTTAACATATTAATCAATGTAGTTCATAAATGGTAGGTCTAAACAATAAATTCAGGTTAATTGACTTCAAATCCAACCCAAGATAAAGGTTTTGAAGGACTAGATGAGTAATTCTAAATAAATTCAGACAAAGCAGCCTAGTGAACCTTAAACCAAATACTCCTAGGAGAGTGCTGGTATTTGTTTAAAAGAAAGCTTTCTGAAAGATGGGGAATATTTTAAAGTTTAATCTGTATTAAATACCATTTTCTCCTTATTTTAAGTCTAAACAACAACAAAACAGAAGTCAAATTCTACTTTATAGTGTCAGTCAGTTTCCAGACCAATCGCTATTACTGAATTTTTTTTTTTTTGCAAGGCAAATGGGGTTAAGTGGCTTGCCCAAAGCCACACAGCTAGGTAATTATTAAGTGTCTGAGACCAGATTTGAACCCAGGTACTCCTGACTCCAAGGCTGGTGCTTTATCTACTATGCCACCTAGCTGCCCCTATTACTGAAAATTTAACATTCAGTTACCCCAAACTACTTTGAGCTGTCTTTAGAAAACTTTTATCTCTTCCCTTGAAATGGAAGGCTCTATGATTAGCACTTTGTCCACCACATAATACTACTTTTCATTATAAGAAAATCAGTGTTATAAAAACAGAATCTTGTTTTTGAAAGGTTTGAGTCATTTAAAATATCATACAATTTCTTAAATTCAATTCAGATTCTTTCTCTCCTATTTTAATCTGAGACCAGTTTATTGCTCATATACTGATGAATAAAGTGCTAAATATTCCCTATGCATTCTTGAAAATATACATTTTTCTTACATTTTTCTTTTTTAAACAGTATGGTTGGTTATGCTGACCTCTTCTGAGTGCTTAATATTTTTCTGGGGATTTATCCATCAGTGGATTATCCTTTACAAAAAGAAATATAGAACCAGAGAAAAAAACAAGATGGAACCTTAGAGGCGATCTAGTCCAACTGCTTCATTTTACAGAAGGCCAAAAGAACTTAGGTGACTGGAGAGAGTTAAGTGCCAAGGAAATTTTTGGTAGAAAGGAACAGAAAAGTATATGAACTCAGATTTCTGACAGGTAATTCAGCATACTTACTAGTGGATTTCACCTGGAAGAACTTATTATCTCTGGAAAATTCCCCACAATTTAGACTCTGAATTGAATATTTTACATGATAGTGGAAAACACCTTTGCTGAGCATATATAGCCTGTTTTATGTTTCACCTGATATGAAAAAGGACTGTGGAACAAAATTCTCTCTTATGGCCTCTCCTGAATATATATTACTTAAACCTCTATTACGTAGCAAGCACTATCCTAAGTACTATTTTATTGGAGAAGAGAATTTGAATTAATGTTTTAATTGTCCAATTCAGATGCTGATACTCAACAGATACTAAATACATTTTGAATTTTCTTCATCTTTCAGAAAGTTGTATGATTGTCCAAACAAAATCTACAACAATGTAATTTGCAAAATCCTGTTTCTTTTCGTTTTTCATATCTTCATCAACTATATAGCCTAAATTTCTGTCTCAATTTATGTATGGAATATTCTTTAACATTTTTGTAGCAATGGGAAAATAGATATAAAAGTGAATAGGTTTGATTTTCTCTTAGTCATCACAGTTGAATATATATACATATAAATAATTAATTTATGCTTTCTGAGAGCCATACTAGCTAAGGATGAAGAGGCTTTTTATGAATAACCTAACTATCTGATTGTCTTCTGTTAGACTTGACTCAAGTCCCCTGGTAGTTTATGCTCAATATTGGTATTATGAAACCAACAACCTGACATCAACAAACTAAGCTGTTAGTCCTCTGAACCAATCTTGTCCCAAGGGCCATTTCTTTTCTGACTAAGTTGCATAGAACTTGGAATTAGAATACTGATCCCACCACAGTGATGAATAATTCTTTAATTAGGTTAACCCAAGAAATAAAGATAAATATAAAATGACTCACAATCATAATGTAGCCCTCTTCTTCATTTGTGGCAGTTCTGACAATTAATAGTTATGCTTGTTATGTTATGGTTAGCACCCCCCCCCTTCAAGGGTAGAATTAAGAGCAATTAGTAGAGATTTAAAAGAAGCAAATTTGTTCATCTTTTCTTGTTTTGCTTACTTCCTCCTTGTTTGTATAGTCTTCTACTTGAGCATCAAGATTATACAAGATAATTTCACTCACCCTTACCCTGCCTTATGCCCTAAAATGCTTTTCTTTCCCTTTCTTTTTCCTTTTTTTCAAGACCATTAAAACACAATTGAACTATTCCCAGATCCTCTGTCTTATTAATATCTCTCTATGGCCCCTGATAGTATTAGGGTTCTAAGGAGATTATTTATTTATTTAACCTCCCTTTTTTGGAAATGTAAGTCTTGTAGTCCTACTTAGCATCAATAAACTCCTTGAGAGTATGAATTGTTTTAGTTTTTGTATTTGTATCCCTGGTGCCTAAAATATTGTCTGACATATATTTGGCATTTAATAAATTCCTGTTAATTGATTCATATGAAGTCTCACTTTTACCTGACTTTTTAATTGTCAGGCACTATGCTTGGCATTAATAGTACAATGATAAAAGAAGTCTTCTCTTGCCCCAATAAACCTACAATCTAATAAGAGGTATAATAAGCATGCAAGCAACTACAGTAGATGGTAGAATAAATGGAAAAGAGACAAAGTATTAGAAAGAAATTTTAGGAAAGATCTCATATTTCATCTGAGATTGAGGTGAGAGCAAGTACAGCATCTTGCTCATACAGTTACTAAATTTTTGAGTCTGGATTCAAACACTGTACTAACTGATTCCAAGTCTAATAAATTTTGAGAGGGGAGAGAGAAAGAGGGAGGGAGGGAGAGAGAGAGAGAAAGAGAGAGAGAGAGAGAGAGAGAGAGAGAGAGAGAGAGAGAGAGAGAGAGAGAATGAGATCTGAATAAGAATATGGCAAAACACATTTAAAATTCCAACAAGCAAATATGACTTTTTTCTTAAAAAAATACTTAAATACTTTTAAAAAAACCTTAAAAATATTCTAAGGTTGTGGGGTCTCATTATCAGAGAGGCATAGTGTGTGAAATAGTAGAAAGAACACTGCCCTTGTGGTCAGACGACTTGGCTTCAACTCTCACCTCTGTCACTTTTTATTTGACTTTGGAGAGGTTCTTTTTCCAATTATAAAATGATGGGTTGGATTAGATGGTATTTTACTTTCTCTCAAACTCTAAATTTATGATCCAGTGATCTCAGGATAAGAGCACACACATACACACACACACACACACACACACACACACACACACACACACACACACTATGGTTTAGTACAAATGAAATATCATTAACACTTATGAGTGCATCATTTTCATGATGGACTGCCTGATTCAGAACAACCCTCTGCTTTCTCTGAAGAACCTGACCACACTACTCTTTTTTTGTTGTTTGCTTGTTTTTGTGAGGCAATAAGAATAAGTGACTTGTCCAAAGTCATACACCTACTATCAAGTGTCTAAGACAGGATTTGAACTCAGGTCCTCCTGACCCCAGGATCAGTGTTCTACATCACTTAGCTATCCCTTCTACCTACTCTTAGTAAATACTTTAACAGGTTTCATGGATTTCAAGATAACTCTCACATTCAGGCTAATTAAGGGAGATGAAAAGAATGTTTAACCATCCTTATTCTTGAAGTCGTTAGCATTTTCTCCAGCCCTTACTATTTAGTTACAATATTATCGTCAGGTTTTCCAGTCATTGCTCTCAAGACCAAAAAATGGCACGATCAGTCAGAAATGCAAGAAAACACTGTGTATATGTGTGTGTGTGTGTGTGTGTGTGTGTGTGTGTGTTTAAGCAGGATTCTTCATGCTCAACTGCAACTGGTTAAATATTTACTTGGTGTTGTTCTAATACTTTGAATAATGGGCCCCTAGATTCTAATGTTTTCCTTCTAGTGGTCACTACATAGTAATATAAGTAGCTTTTTAAAAAATAACAAAGCATGTATCCTACCAATGTGTAAATAAAGAAAAAGATTCTTAGGCAACTGAAATTTTTTCAAATTTCAAGATCAAATAATAGGGTCACCATCATTCCTCTCATGATAGACCTCCTACTATTATGTTCTGTGTCAGAACAAAGCTAAAATACAAAAGTTCATTCTACCAGACAATTCTTTTTTTTCTTTTACAAAGAGCAATATTTACTTCAAAAGATAACCAGAAACATATGAGAGTCTGAATTCCCTTTCCTCTTTGCACTACCTTACTCTTTGGAGAGAAAGGAAAACTCAGCTTTATAAAAGAAATTGATGGTGAAAAGAGAGCACCAGTATAAAAGTCATGTAGTTTTAAAGATGCAGTCAGTCAATCAAAGGAGCCTACCCCACTCACATGGTGGAAGGACTTGCTGTTTTGTCAAATTTGGCATGCTTAAAACCCTAGTTCATACGTTTCCCCATCTGATATTTGCCATCCCTGGAACTAGATAGAAATGCATTTTATTTTTCTCTTTCCTCATAGAGAATTCAGGAAAAGTGCTCTGATTTCTGAGGAGGTATATGCAAAGTTTTTTTCATTTGCCTTCCTCCAGCACCACTCAGTTAAGTCTCAGATATCAAATGCAATTCAGAGATTTGCTGAACAAGGAACTTTTCACAAACTTCCCCAAATAAGACAAAATAATTAGAAACATGTTAAAATGTTTGCCAAATATCTCTTTTTTCCCATCACATTCTCAGAGAGCATTGCAAATTCTTTGAACCATACAAGATCTCTCAGTGACTGGAGAAGAGTTTTTATGCTACCACAGAAAGGGATTGCCCACTACAAATGGGTGGATGTCAAAACCTGTCAAAAAGCTTGTAGTTTTGAGCAAAGGTGTTCAGGAACATAAACTTATGAGTACATTTGCTTTTTATTTTTGTTTTTGACATTAACATTATTTTATAACTGGAAATTGCAGAGGTTAGTCACCTCAAGTAAATTACTTATTAATCTCCTTGAATATACTTTCTATTATATTTACCTTCATAACAATGAATATGGTAAGTGAAAAAGTTAGAATAGAGTTTAGAAAATGAATCATATGGTGATGAGACTTCTTGGAGATACACAATAATATATCAGGGCCAAATTCTCAAAACTCTACAGGTTAATGAATCAATATTTGCCAAGTTCTCACCCTCCTAAGACAACTTTCTAGAATCTAGAATCATATCCATGTCAAATGAAAGAAAGAATGTCCCAAGTATAGAGGAACTTTTTTTATCTCACTACCTTTTAAGCTATATCATTCTACTTATACATGCATTTTAGACACTGAAATTATTCTGTTTTATTATTTAAGAACTAGTTCATTCAAGTTTGCAATTTTATGCCATGTGATATTTTCTATCACGTTATAAATTTGGATTTATAAGATGAGCACTCCAGAAGTTATAAATTTAAGTAAATCATTTGTCCAAAATGTTTTGACAATTTGATAAAATGTCACCAGGTGAATAATGATGGCTGTTAGAGAAACAACAGTCATGCTTCTTATAGTCATGATAAAAAAAAAATATGGGATTTTCTCCCACCAAATTATATATTAAAGAAAATTCAAATTCCTTTACCCAGTAGGCATTTAGCATTTTCCATTTTTCAAATACCTTGAAAATCAATCCCTCAAAGTCACCTCCTCTGTTGTCCTTGGTATAGTCTAGCTGTTTTTCTTACATTTGTTTTCTTTAATGCCATTTCTACTTTCCAGTAGAACCAGTCTGTTGAAGCATAATAAATTTGATATATTTTGTGTGATTTTACTTGATACTGTGTTCAGGAACACCCATTTATATTCTCAAAAAAAAGTATAAATAGGCAAGAGACTTCTATATACCATAAAAACTTTGGTCGCCCTCAATTCTTATCCTTTATATTACCAAACATTTTTGCCATCCTCCCTTGGGCCTTTGTTTTGAAGTTAATAAAAGTATATGCAATTATAAAAGCATATCTTAATTTACTTTGGAATTTTTATCAAGATATTCATGGAATTTCTCTAACTGCACCCTAAGAACACATATTGCCACAAAGCTAAAATTATATTCATAGTGGTCCTTTTGCAAATGTTTCTCATGAGAATTCAACATGAAATGACGGAAGTGAAATGTCTTTCCTGTTGCTTTGGGTGTATGATAAAGGCAACACTTCTCCCCTTATTTATCTCTCCAAGACATCCTTTCATTTAGGTACAGCTTTCTTCTATTTTATGATCTGGTTCATAGTTAAAAAGTCAAGATTAGTGTAATCAATTTCTACTAGTAAGAATATTGATAGTTAAATATTTTAAAATAGGTGGGGCAGTGGCACAGAATTCTAATTCCAATGACAGAACAGACAGAAAATGAAGGCTCTCTTCAGTTCAGACATTCTGAGTCCATCTCAGGATGAAGGTGTCCATATTTAGCAGAGTGATGAATTTACTAGGTGCCATTTGGTTGCCCCAGGCAGGCTGGACTGATCCATGTCAGAAACATCAGATTAAAGCTCCTGGGACAATAAATAGTGGTATTATACCTGTGAGTAGCACAGTGTATTTAGCCTAGAAGAGATGAAGAGAAAGACAAAGAAAGGAAGAGAAAAATGAAAAAAGGAGGAGGAAATTAATGTTTTTATATGTTCTTAAACCAGTGACTCTTAGTACCCACCATCAATTTTTTTTTCTGATATTATCAGAACTGCCACAAATGAAGAAGAGGGCTATATTATGATTGTGAGTCATTTTATATTTATCTTTATTTCATGGGTTAACCTACCCAAAGAATTCTTCATCATTGTGGTGGGATCAGTATTATTAGTTGTTCACGGACATAATATGGATAAAATCATCAAATAGGCTAAAAAGGAGTAGTTAGAATGAAGAGGGATAATCAAGAGGTAATATCATGAAAATCCACATTGGAGAGAGTATGTAATAGAAGATGCTGATGTTAAATGCCACTAAGAAGTCAATAAGAATGAGGATTTTAAAAAGTGTTAGCTTTCACAAATAAAAGATAATTAATAACTTTAGAGAGAAAAAACATTGAGGAGAGGTTTAAAAGAGATTGAGAGGAGTAGAGGAACTTAGTATCAACAACTTATTTTAAACGAGAGAAAAGGTATAGGACTATCTCTAGCAGAAAGGGTAGTCAAATGAAGGCTTGTTGTTTGCTTTCAGCATGGAGAATGCATGGGACATATTGGTGGGCAGCACAGAAGAAAGCAGTAGATAGGAAGGGAATAAATATGAGAAAAAGTGATATTGATAACAGAGACTTGTTCCTGGAAAAACTCAGGAGGAGATAGGATGATGTCATTGTCAAGAAGGACCACCTCTTCAAATAGTACCAAAATCACCCAGTAACCAACTGCAAATACCTATTGGTCACCTCTTTTATATCTTTGGTACATATTTATGATGGAAGAAATTATAGCTAAAAACTACAAAAGTAAAATTTGTTCAGAGAATTTACAGTAAATAATATAAAGGCTAAACTATGTCTTTCTGATGCATTTCCTTTACTAATAATCATACATGTCTATGTCAAATGCTATAACTCAGAGTAACTTGCAATGACAAGAAAAAATAAGAACCAGGTTAATAATGATAATATATTCAATGACTTTATCATTTCTAATAACAAATTCACACTTTAAGTCCATGCCTTATCTCAAAGAGCCCCCAAACCATGCTACTTTTCAAGGCAATTTAAAAGGTAAAATACAGTTTTTTTAAAATTCTTCATTTTTTTTAATATGACCATCATCTTAGTTTATTAAAAAAAACTAAAAGTAAAAACTCAATTTAAATTTAGTATGCATCCATGTTGCAAAAATTCAAATTACATTTTATGCATCCTTTCATTCAGATAAAATTAGAAACTTACTATGTTATTTTCTCAACCAGGTCTCCAAAACCAGAATCTGTATAAGTAAAGTCCACATTTAAAAAGAAAATTAGTAATTGGGACTCAAATAGAACTGAGTCTAGATTTATATTAGTTACATAGGGAACTCTCTGATGAAGAAAGCCCTTATATCAATAGCAAACTTTACCTTCTGTAAAACTGAGATAAGTTTATATCCTTGAGGGATAAGTGACTTGTTCAGGGTCACTCAACTGGGGACAGGTTGGAAAGATTTTCCTTAGGCTGAGCTCTCTGTTCACTCTTCCTCAGCTGCCACTTTTTGATTACTCTAACTCCATGAAATCCATTTTATGATCAGAAGCTTATATAATATGCTAACTCTATATGATTTACCAGTGCTGGAATTAGGGGTTTACTACATTTATGTGTGTTTTTACTTTTTTTGTTATCTTGTTTTCTTACCATTGCAAGACAAGTTAGTTCCACATAATGAAGTTCCCAAAGAAATTTTTTTCCTAAATAAAAACAGGATATAAACAGATAGAACCATTAAAATATTCTAAGGCATCTTCAGCCTCTAATTATCTAGTCTCCCTTGTAGAAAAGAGACTTATCACTTTTGATGGTTTTCTTGTTGTTTAGTCATTTAATTGTGTCCAACTCTTTATAACCTTATTTGATGATTTTTCAGTAAAGCTACTGAAATGATGTGCCACTTCTTTCTCCAGCTCATTTTAAAGATAAGGGAACTGAGGCAAATAGGGTTAAGTGACTAGCCCAGGGTCACACAGCTAGAACATTTCTGAGGTTAGATTTGAGCTCATGAATGTGAGTCTTCCTTATTCCAGGCCTGACACTGTATCATCAGTACCAAACTTAAAAATATAAAGGACTTGGGAAAGTTTGGTAGCTTTGCAATACTTTTTGCAACTCAAAAGGTTAAACAAAAACAAACAAATAACAAAAATTATTTGCAAGATGCATAATAAGGTACCATGTGAAATGTGAGATGGTCTTTAGTTATCTTGGAAACTATCTTATGATTTCTGAATGACTTCCTATCTAAGATATTCTTGCTATCAATCTTAGATGGTTTTAAAGTTTCTCAATAAAAACTTAAAAGGATGTCTAGGAATGGCATATTTAGGGTAATCATTTTGTTTACAAACCACCAAAATGAGATGCCTTATGTCCTGTACCTACACCTTACTGTTCTGTCACCTAAGAAGTATTGCTATATTTGTGTGTTTGCATGTATCTACATTTATTTATACTTTCATATACTCATATGTGTATGTGTGCTTTTGCTATCAACCACGTTATTTATTTCCTTCTTGCGATTTCTTAGATGGGCAGAACTAAGATGTCAGATTAGAAGCAGAAACTCAGTCATACTTTCCCAGAATTCCTATCCAAAAATTTTTAAATAACACCTCAAAATGAATTTTGTAGTTGCAGAGTCAACAAAAGATACACATAAGAAATTTCTCCAATCCTAGAAAATTTAGGAGGTTGACAGGAGAGATCTATGACACTGGGTAGATGGGCAGTACACAAAGCTTGTGGTAGAACAACCATCAACAGGCCTTGAAGATGTTTGCATCAGTGGCAGGAGCAGCAGCAACTAATGGAGCTCTCAGCTCAGAGACATTAAGGAGGTCAGACAGCTGGTCAGAAAGAAATTATATAGAAGAATACCCTCAGAAAAACTTTGAAAGACTTACATGAGCTGATGCAAAGTGAAATGCAGTGTGTACAAAGTAACAAGTTGCAGCTGATGCTGATTGGCAACACTACTGCCCATGCACAGTTCTGGGTCACAGTACCAGGGCAGAGAGGAGAGCTAGTGGTTGATCACAAGGGACTGGAGGACCTCACTAAAGGTCTAGTGCAGAGAGGAGCCCTGACACTTGTGGAAGCAGGACAGTAGGGGCTCCATCACAGTTTCAGGGCTTAGAGGAGAGCTAGCACTTGTAAGTACACAGAACAGGGGCCTTCCTGGATAAAGACCAGAATGAGAGCAGTCATTACATCTCTCAAAGGCAGCCCTGCCTTGGAAGCACCAAACACATGAAGACTTCCAGAACTAGCTCTGAAAAAAGCAACATGAAAAAGTCTGAAGCCTGGATAGTGCCTTCCCCACCTCAGGTGAGCAGAACCAAATTTTAAAAGACAATTCAAGGTCAATAAATTAGTTGGGAAAATGAGTATACAACAACAACAACAAAAATAATTTGAACATTAAAAATTCATACAAGGTAGAATGGGAGTAAATTATCTTTCATAAAAGAGGCAAAATAAAACCTTTCACAATTAAGGGGAAGATGTGGGAAATGAGGGGGGTACATATCTATCAAGGAGATATAAGCATACTCAATTGGGTATAGAAATCTATATTATCCTACAGGAAAGTAAGAGGGAAAGAAGATTTAAAAGCAGGGAGGAATTAGAAGAATGGAATTATTAGGGGAGGAGGTAGTCATAAATAAAACTTTTAAGGAGGGACAAGATGACATGAGAAAGATAATAGAACAAATGGAGAGAAATATGATGGAGAGAAATTCTAACTATAAAAAATTGAAAAAATGAGTCATTCTCCAGTTTACAAATGATCAAAAGATATGAACTGTTTTCAGATGAAAAAATTAAGACTAGGGGCAGCTAGGTGACTCAGTGGCCCTGGAGTCAGGAGTACCTGAATTCAAACCTGACCTCAGACACTTAATAATTACCTAACAGTGACTTTAGGCAAACCACTTAAACCCAATCCCTTGCAAACACAAAAAAAGAAAGAAAGAAAGGAATTAAGGCTACCCATAGACAGATGAAAAAATGCTCTAACTCACTATTGATTGGACAAATACCAATTAAAACAATATTAAGGTACTGTACCTCATACCTATTGGATTTGCTAATTGAACAAAAGGAGTTTTTATATCCTGTTGGAAGGGGAACAGGAAAAATAGGACTAATTGTTGGTGGAGTTGTGAACTGATTCAATCATTCTGTTAAGCAATTAGGAACTATACCCAAAGGATTATAAAACTATGTATACCCATTGACCTAGCAATACCACTATTAGTTCTGTTTTTCAAAAGTGATTTTAAAAAAAAGGAAAATGACCTATTATGTTAAGAAAAAGGTTTTTAGCAGCTCTTTTCTTGTGCCAAAGAACTGGAAATTGAAGGAATGCCCATCAATTGAGAAATGGCTGAACAAATTGTAATATGTGATTATGAATGATTTTCTGCTTTAAGAAATAATTATCAGGATGCTCTCAGAAAAATGAAAAATCTTACATGAGCTGGTGAAAAGTGAAATATACTGTGTAAAAAGTAACAACTATATATATATAGATGGATTGCATTCTTTCTTATAAGTCCATAAGAGAAGTTATTTTCATATTTTTTCCCCACAGTTGCTATTGCTAATTGTATTTCCCTCCATTCATTCCTCTCCATTCCCACTTGTTCTATTCTCTCTCATCTTTTATTTTGTCCCTCCTTAAATATGTGTTATGGGGCAACCAAGTGATACAGAGGACAGACCACTGGCCTGGGCCAGGAGGATCCAAGCCCAGGTGCTATTACAGATATCCAATAACCACTCAATCATGTGGTCTCTGGCAGGCCACACGACTCCACCATCCTGCAAAAAAACAAAAAAGGGGGGGCATTGTATTTGACTATGCTCTCCCATGATCTTCCCTCTCTTCTATCACCTATAATTCCCCTCCCCTCTCCCTGTTCCCTTTCTCCAATCCCCCTCCTTTCCTTTTTCCTCTAGGGTAAGATAGATTTTCATATTCCTACTAAGTGTGTGTGTGTGTGTGTGTGTGTGTGTGTGTGTGTGTGTGTGTGTGTTTGTTTCCTTTCTGAGCTATTTTCTATGAGAATCTTTACTCATTCCTCCCTCACCTTCCCCCCTCACTCCATTGCAAAAGCTTTTCCTGACTCTCCTATATGAAATATCTTAGTCCATTCTACCTCTCTTTTCCCTTTCTCCCAGTACATTCCTTTTTCACTCATTGACTCCATCTTTATATTACACTTTCATATTCAGTTCTCTCCAGGGCCTTGCCTAAATATGCTCCTTTTAATTGCTCTATTAATTGAGAAGGTTCATATGAGTTATCAGTATCATCTTCCCATGGAAAAATACAAGCAATTTAGCATCATTAAATCCTTCATAATTTGCCTTTCCTGTCCATCCTCTCTATGCCTCACCTGAGTCCTGTACTTTGAGATCAACCTTTATGTTCAATTCTGCTCATTTCAATAGGAAAGTTTGAAATTTCCCTGTTTCATTGAATGCCAATATTTTTCCCTGGAAGAGGATGTTCAGTGTTGCTGGGTAGTTGATTCTTGATTGCATTCCAAACTTTTTTTGCCTTCCAGAATATCATATTCCAAGTTCAACAAGCCCTTAATGTGGATGCTGCTAAGTCCTGTATAATCCTGACTGTAGTTCCACTATATTTGAATTGTTCCTTTCTGACTTCTCTTTGGGTTGGGAGTTTTGGAATTTGTCTATAATATTCCTGAGAGTTACTTTTTGGGATCTCTTTCAGGAGTAGATCACTGGATTCTCTCAATTTCTATTTTCCCCTCTGCTTCTAGGATATCAGAGCAATTTTCCTGTAGAAATATTTTAAAATGAAGTCAAGGCTCTTTTCCTGGACATGACTTTCAGATAGCTTTCAATAATTTTTAAACTGTCTCTTCTGGATCTGTTTTCCAGATCAGTTGTTTTTCCAATGAGATACTATATGTTTTCTTCTAGTTGTTCATTCTTTTTGGTTTTATTTTATTGTTTCTTGATTCATTTCAAAGTCATCAGCTTCCCTTAGCTCCATTCTACATTTGAAGGAATTGTTTTCTTCAGAGAACTTTCTTATCTTCTTTTCCATCTAGCTAATTCTGCTTTTTAAGGCATTCTTCTCCTTATTAACTTTTTTGGACTACTTTTTCCATTTCACCTAAACTGGTTTTTAACATGTTATTTTCTTGGTATTTTTTTTTGTCTCTTTGACCAAACTGTGATTTGGTTATTATGATTTTCCTGCATTGTTGTCAGTTCTCTTCCCAATTTTTCCTTTACTTCCTTTACTTGAGTTTCAAATTCATTTTTTGAACTCTTCCATAGCCTGAGCCTAATTCCTATTTTTCTTGGAGGCTTTGGATACTGAAGCTTGGATTTTGTCATCTTCTGAGTATATGTTTTGATTCTCCATGGAACCAAAGTAATTATCTGTGGTCAGGTTCTTTGATTTTTTTTCTGTTGACTCATTTCCCCAGCTTGTACCCTGACTTTGAGTGCTTCCTAAGCTTTTGAGTATTTTTGGGACACCTCTGCAAGGAGCTCAGTTCCTTCAAGGTCTTTTGAGAGGCTCTGACTGCTATCTTGAACCGTGCTCTGCACTGTGGATGACCACAAGCATTTCCCCCTGCCCTAGAGCTGTGAAGAGGGTCCCTGCTCTATGGCAATGGGGGGCCCCAGACTGTGACCATTGTCTGAATGTGAACAAAGCACAAGAGTCCTGCCCCACGGATAGTGGAGAGACCTTGACTGTCTCCCCTGACCCCATTACCTTCTGTGGGAAGAATGCTCTGGGGGTAGCTTCCAGGTGGCTCCCTGCTGAGTGGTTCCTCACACCTGCTTCTATTTCCTGCTGGGGCTAAACTAAGGATCATGGCTCTGCTGAGGGCCATGCTGGTATGGGTGCCATGCCCATTCTGGCAGAGATTTACTGCTGATCTTCCAAGTTGTGTTTGGTGATCCCTAGATATAGCTTCCTTTGCCCAGGTGCCCCCAGGGACATAGGCACCCTGATGGCTGCTTCTGGAAAGGTAGATCTCTTTCTCTTTAGAGCTATGTGATCTTGGCTGTGCTGTCATCTCCTCTGACCCCAGTAGAACAAAGACTTCCCATACCTTGGGCTGAAGAATTGCCTCATTTGGTCTTTCTGTGGGTTCTGCCTCTACAAACTATAGCGTCAGAATTTTAAGGCCTTTGAAGTATCTTGGAAGAGAGTCTCTGGGAAATCCTACCTTCCTGCTTCCATTTTGGCTCTGTCCCCCATAACAGCAATATTTTAAGACAAGCAACTGTAAATGACTGAGCTGTTCTCAGCAATATAATGATCAAAGACAGCTCTGAAGGACTTATGATGAAGATTGCTATCAATCTTCAGAGAAAAAAGTGATGGTATCTGAATATAGACTGGAATGTTTTTAAATTTCATTTTTCAGACAATTCTTGTAGCTCTTGAGAATTGTATTTCTCTTTGGACTGTTGAAAGGAGCATACTTAGACATAGGGTATGGGTAGAAATTGACTGTGATGGGATCAAACTTTTAACTATTGAGGGTTCCATTTTTGGACAGTTAAAGAGAAATACTTGGAAAGAAGATATGACTATAAATTGATTGTAATTTGGTGAGAATTATGGGTCTTGAGGACTGTATTTCTAAGGGGCAGCTGCAGGAAGAGTACTTGGACAGAGGGTGCCATATGAAGTGTTTATGATATGATGAAGCTTATAAATCAATCAATCCTTGAGAACTGTACTTCTATCAGGCCTGATTAAAAGAAACAAACCTTAACAGAGGGTGTTAAACAAGACAGATATAAAATAATTAAGACATGAAAAAGAGGATTATACAAGTAGAAGAAGGTATTCGAAGATAGATAACACCACTTGATGAGGCACAAAGACCTATTAGAGTAAAGGGAAAAAAAGGAGGTTGTGAGTAAGAGATATGGCTCAAAAAGGAAATAGCATACATTCTCAACTGGGTTTGGAAATTTATCCTACTTTATAAGGAAGTGAGGAGGGAAGGGGAAAGAAAGGAGAAGATGCAGCTGATAAAAGGGAAGAAACCTGGTAGAAGAGAGGGCAGATTGAGACATGCAACAATTAGAAGCACATTGGTGAGAAGCAGAAAGGAAAGAGAAAAGTACAAAGAGGGCAACATAGAATAGAAGAAAATATAAAATTAATAATCTTAACTATAAATGTAAATGGGATGAAGTCTCCCATAAAATATGCTTTAACTGAAGTAAAAAAAAAGGCAGGGGTAGAAATCCTGATCTCAAACAAGGCAAAAGCAAAATTAGATCTAATTAAAAGAGCTAAGGAAGGAGAAAGACATTGTAATGCTAAAGCTAATTGTGGAGGGGCGGCTAGGTGGCGCAGTGGATAAAGCACCGGTCCTGGAGTCAGGCGTACCTGGGTTCAAATCCGGTCTCAGACACTTAATAATTACCTAGCTGTGTGGCCTTGGGCAAGCCACTTAACCCCATTTGCCTTGCAAAAACCTTAAAAAAAAAGCTACTTGTATGAAATAGTCCTCATAATTCTCATCAGCTGGAGAATTACTGAACAAGTTATGGTATATGAATGTTATAAAATACAATTGTTCTGTAAGAAATCATGACTTCAGAAAAACTTGGGAAGACTTGCATGAACTGGTGCTGAATGAAGTGAGAAGAACCAAGGAAACCTGGTACACATTAACAGCAATATTATGAGATGATCAAATATTATGATCAAACTTCTCTCTTCAAGGACAATCCTGAGAGACTGGTTAAGGAAAATGCCATCCTCATCTGGAGAAGAAAATATGGATTCTGAATGTTCATTTTTTTTAACACTTCTTTTATGTTTTTCTTCTTTTGTCATTTTCCCCCTTAGTTCTAATTCTTCTTTTACAATAAGACTAATATGGAAATATTTAAAGAATGATTGTACATGTACAACCTATATCAAATTATTTGCTATCAAGGGGAGAGGAGAGAGAAGGGAGGGTGGTAGAAAAATATGGAACTTAAAAGGTTGCAAAAGGGTAAACGTTGAAAACTATCTTTGCATATAACTGGAAAATAAGTATTTAAGAGTCAGAAAAAACTTTATTTTTTTATGAGAATTTTTTATTGGTCGATATATTTTTCACAATATAACTATTAAGGAAATGTTTTGCATAACTATACTTGTATAGTTTCAAATTGTTTCAAACTGTTTGACTCCTATGTGGAGTTGGGGCAATGCTCAGCAGGGAGGAAGGGAAAAAAATTGGAACTCAAAGTTTTCAAAAGGAATGTTAAGATTTGCCCTTATTTGTACCTGGAAAAAAATACTAGATTAAATCAAAAGAAAATTAAAGAACAGAAAAAAAGTTCCTGCATTGGCAGGAAAGACCAAAACAAATTCAGAAGAAAATAATATGAAAATCATTATAGCCAAAGCCTCAAAGAAAAAATTGATCACAATCTCAATAAGAATTCCTGGAAGATTTAAAAAAAGGAATAAGAGTAGTAAAGAAAAAATTGGGGGGAAATACGTGTGATGAAAAGAAAATTAGTAGTCTTATAAAAGAGGCACAAAAACTCACTAAATAAAGGAATTCTTTAAAACTTAGAATTCAGCAACTGGAAGTTAATGACTCCATGAAATATCAACACAGAAGTAGTCAATTTTTTTAAATTGAAGAAAATATGAAATTTCTCATTGGAAAAAATAACTGACCTTGGAAATTGATCAAAAAAATTAAGAATTATTGGATTACCTAAAAGTCATGACCAAAAGAAAAAAAGAGCCTATATGTCATATTTCAAGAAATCATACAGGGAAAAATAACTACCCTGAGAGATCCAAAAGGCAAAAAAAACAATTGAAAGAATCCACCAATTACCTCCTGAAAGAGATTCCAAAATGAAAATTCCTAGGAATACTGTAGCCAAATTCCAGAGCTCCCAGTTCATGATAAAAAATATCAAAAGCAGCCTGAAATAAACAATTCAAACATCATGAAGTCCCAGTCAGCATAAAACAAGACTTAGTGGCTTCCACATTAAAGATGGTAAAAAGGGGATATATAATTGAATTGAGCACTTTCAAGCATTCCAGATGAAAAGACCAGAGTTGAATAGAAGAACTGGCATATAAATATGATTCAAAAGAATCATAAAAAAGATAAACATGAAAGAGAATCCCCAAGAAATTTAATAAATTTAAACTGCTTATATTATTTGTGAAGACAATATATATATATATATATATATATATATATATATAATATATATATATATATATATATATATAATTCCCAAGAACGTTATCATTATTAGAAGCCATCTACATGGGCCACAAGTGTGGTTCCATTATGTAGAGATTATCTAAAAAAAAAGTGAACAGGTAATAGAGAATGCATTGGGAGGAGGTGGAAGATAGAGGGAGAATGGAGAAAATTATGTCACATAAAAAAAGTACACAAGGAAAAGCTTTACAGTGGAGGGCTAAGTGTTAGCAGGCAAAGCTTGAACCTTACTTTCTTTGGGTTGGATT
Organism: Macrotis lagotis; assembly: GCF_037893015.1. NCBI lineage: Eukaryota > Metazoa > Chordata > Mammalia > Peramelemorphia > Peramelidae > Macrotis > Macrotis lagotis. Next base: position 48,996,106 of record NC_133660.1, on the reverse strand, counting down.
CAAAGAGGGAAAACTACATATATTCACTCTGATGTGTATAGAAATTCATCTTATACAGGGAACGTCCAGAGACCCTACTGCTTCAGTGAGAAACTGATTAGAAACAAGACACAGGCAGGTGGGCAATGCAAAAGAGTAATCCTTTTATTGTCCAAAGAGTCAGAATATTTAAAGATTAAAAACTACAAAGGGTATGTAAGCAAAAATACAAGCTTAAGTGAATTGTATCCTTTGATCTGGTCACGGACCTCTGTGCACTATTTTCCCACATCTTGGGTACAGAATTTGTTTTGTCTAGCTCAATACTGTCTCTGAACTTGCATAAATATGTATATTTTCAGGCATATTTTCTTCCCAAGTTCGATATTTCCTCCATTCTTTGGGTCCTTATATAACATTGCTTAAATCTTCAGGGTTCATGGAGAACTTTAAGGAAGCAATCTTTGAGCATGCTTCCTGCAAAAACAGGCACTAGTTAAGGTATGACCTGGATAGTGGATTCATACTCTGCTCCAGTCCACTACAATCTTATCCAATAGAGGAAGGGGATAAGGGGAAAAAAAATGATGATTTTGAAAAGGAGGCAGATTAAGTGAGGCAATGATCAGAAGTAAAACAGACTTTTGAGCAGGAACAGTAAAAAAAAGAGGGTGATATAAATAGAACATAGAGGGAAAGGCTATATGTAATTAGTAATCATGATTCTGAATGAGAATGAGAAAAATTAACCTATAAAACAAGCAGATAAAAAATGGATAGAAACTAGAATCTAACAAAATGTTGTTTTACAAGAGATACACTTAAAACAGAAACAAATATACAAAGTTAAAAAAAGTAGTTGGACTAGAATGCTTCAGTTGAAGTAAAAAAAGTAGTAGCAATCATGATCTCAGATAAAGGAAAAATAAAGTAGACATAATTGAAAGAGATAACCAAGGAAATTATATTTTGATACAGGTACCATATTCAATGAAATAATATCAAAACATTTTATATCAAATTTTGTGATAAAGGCCTCTTTTCTCAAATATATGGGGAACTAAGCCAAATTTATAAAAAAAATCAAGGGATTTGAATAGGCAGCTGTCAGAAGATATGAAAGCTATCTATAGTCATATATAAATGCTACTGCATGAAAAGACGTATTAACTGATGCAAAGTGAAATGAGTAGGACCAGGAATTGTACACAACAATGTACATAGGGTACAAATGTAACAACAAAAGACTTAGCTACTCTGGTCAATTCAATGATCCAAGAAAATTTCAAAGAATTCATGGTAAAAATGTCATCTACCTCAGAAGAAAGAGAACTGACTAATCCTTTCTAACATTTTTATGCAAAATTTCTTGCTTTGTTGAATGATATGGTTAATTTGAAAATATGTATAATTGATATAATATTGGTTCCCTTCTCAGAGGGTGGTGGAGGGCTTCATCAAAAGGTGATTAAAATAAAAAATGGAAATAAAAAGAATTGTAAAATAAATATTTTTCCAAAAAGTATAAAAATATATTTATAAAAAGTATAAAAATATATTTTGAAAAATTCTTAGGTCATATGATGAACAAAATTTTCATTTTTTTCTATATCATCTTTTATAAACTCTTATAAAATCACCCTGGAAAAAATCTGAGAGATTATATAAAGTCCCACTCCAAAATTTTATAGGGTCATGTAAAGGTCAGATGCACACATCTTTTTAGTGGAAGAGCTAAAATTTAAACCAACATCTTACAATTTCAAAGGAACTGTTCTTTCCACAGTGCTATATTCCAATACATATTAATTAAAAAAATGCTATGCAGCAATAATTATGCCTACTATATATAATTTTATTTTTAGACAATATATAGCTTATAATTTTAAAACTTTCATGGAGACTGATAAGAGAACTGAATCAATCAATAAATAATATGGTGATTTTCTTCTCTCCAATGCTTCCTCTTTCTTTGTCTTGGTAAAAGTATCAAAATCAATACTTTTTAAGAACATATGCAATAGTACTAATTGATTATCCATTTCTATTTCTTCTATTAGGACAGAAAACTACACTACTCTCAAAGTTTTAATCTAATTTACATTAACCTGTAGGTGATTAAAATTTTATTTTTATTTTTATCTTTGATTTTTGCTTTATTTTTCTTTGTCCCTTATTCTTAAAGAGGAATATGACATCAGCAAGATGATGCCAGAACATGCAAGTGAATTGGATTTAAGTGAGGGGAGAGCTATGTAAAGTCACCAGCTTCCCTTGACAACTTAATGAAATCATATAATTGAGGAAAGAAAAGTAAGTACTACTGACAATGTTTGCTGAAAGAATGCTTCCTCATTTTATCATCTTTTTTGCCATTTTCATCTTTCCTTTCATTGCTTTATGGGAATGTATGCTCAGAAGTCATTAAAAAAACCTTCATCTAGAAATGAATGATGGAAATTTATAGAATCAGAACTGGAAAAAACTTTAAAGGTCAGCTAATTTCTTTCTCTAAATTCATAAAAGACTGCATGTGGTGGGGTTCCCCCCCCCCCAGAGAAAATTGTCATCATTTCCCTAAAGAAATTCCATTTACAAAAATCTGTCAGTCAGATTAAATAGTGTTTCAAGTGTTGGACCTAGAGATAAGAAGACATGAACTCAAATCCTGTCTCAGATATAACTAGCTGTGACCCTGGACAAGTCACTTAACCTATATCTACACCATTTCCTTCATCTGTAAAATAAGGGTTATCCTCAAAATGTTATTGCAAAGATAACACAAGATAATATCTTCAAAGCACTTTGTAAATCTGAAAGGCTGATTTAAATACTAGGTGTTATTTCCTACTTCCTAGAATCTAGTCTAAATTCTTCCTGTTGAAATATAAGCTCATGTATTTAAAAATATGAATGCAAGGAGAACATTATTAAGTTCAAATTTCTTGTGTGTTTACAACTGATTTTTTCATATTATTCATATAATATTATTTTAGCTCTCTTTCCCTTCAGTTAAGAGCAAAATGTTATCATTCATCTCTCACTATTCCTTGATTTTATGTTCACTTTCTGATATTCATGAGCCTCTCCTCTTATAAAAGAAAGTTATTTTTTCTCTATAGTCTTTTCTACAAACACTTTTCTTAGAGAACTCATTTCCATAATTTCAAGAAATAATTCTGTACTTGGCCCCTAAATATTTTTTTTTTCCATTATGACCTTCCATCTCAATCTTTCTAGTACATATTTCTCCTGGAATAGCTTTCAAATTCAATAAATAAGTCAACTCAACATCATCCCCTCTAGTTGGGCCAGGTACAATGACATACTCCTATAATACCTTCATTTGAGGAAGGTTGAGGCAAGTGTAACTCTTGAGCTACATTGGATTCACAGCAATTGGGTTCCATAATTAATTTATCACCACCCTTCCCCTTCACTCAGATTGGGAAAGGGGTGAGAAAGTCACTAGACTTCCTAAGGATGGGCACACCAGTCTTGGATATGGCTAATGGAAAAACAGAGCTGGGCAAAATTTTTGAGCTGATTAGCATTGTTATGAACTGATTGTCCTTTGAATGATTAGGAAGATCTAGTTTCAAAATAAATAAATGAATGAAACAAAGTAATAAATAAGGGGATTTCCCTAGATGATTTTTACCTCTAACACTATTCTCTATATAGTCTAGTCTATCACATAACCAGTCTGAATATATAATATACTTCCATGTCATTATATGTTTCTCTTTTACATAATGCACATATATATATATATATATATATATATATATATATATATATATATATATATATATACAGTCTCACACAGGAAAAACAGATAGTATATATTGTGCTGTTTACCCAATGAAATTTACCTATTAGCTTTTCCATAAATTTTCAACTTTCAGTTATGTTCAGATGATATCAAAACAATTTCCTTGATCTTTACTTTTTACTGAATAACTTATTCTGGTATGACTAAGGTAGAATACAAAAAATCATTGATTCATTCATTTGGGATAACATGTTAAGTTTCATTAATTTTTGTGCCTGCCACATCATAAATGTTGTCATAGAATTAGCTCGCAGTTGACTATAATTCCCTGATGTCTTATCTATTTTGTTTTTGTGCAGTTGATTTTCTGGAACCTATTGTATAACTTCACATTCAGCCTTTGTAAATACCTTCTCATCAGATTTTTGCCTATCATTTATATCTTTCTAGCATTTATACCTTTATAACAAATTCTACTCCCCAACATGTTGCCTATCCCTCTTAGTTTCTTGACATCTGCTAAAGCAATAAGAATAAAATCTCTGCTTTCAAGTAAGTCCTATACAGTGTGTGTGTGTGTGTTCTCTGTGTGTGTATTTACCGGTCAAGGATAGATCCCTAGAAAATCTCAATCTCAGGTTTCATTGATCCATTATTAACATTCATTAAAGAGTCAGATCATCCAAACAGTTTTGAATCTGTTCCTCATAATTTAGTTTTTCTTTTCATCTACAAGGATGTTATAAAACACATCATTGCTGAAATCTAAATATGGGATATTGTGACATTCCCCATATGTTTTACTTTTATAAACACATTAGTAGGAATGGTAGTTCATCTTGTGACCTGTTTGTCATGAACACATACTAACTCTTAGTGACCATGACTTTCCTTTAGAAACTTTTACAGATTATGCCTTTAATCATATACTCTAGAATTTCACCAGGAATTGAAGTCAAGATCACCAGCCTACAATCTGAAGAATCTACATTCTTCCCTATATGGAAAATTAGAACCACATTTGCTCATCTTCAGGTCTATGGCACCTTTCCCACTCTACACAATTTTTCAACTGGGTTCTGTCCTGGTAACTTGACCTCACTTGGAAAAGCTAGAAGCTCTCTCATTATCTCTTATTTTGGTTTTCTCCAAATCCCTTTAATCATTTTTTTTTATTCTATACTTCTCAGTCAGAAGATCATTCTCCCTGGTAAAGAAAACAGAAGCAAAGTAATAACTAAGTAGTTCTAACCATATCTTCATTATCTATTACAATAAATCCATTCACAATGAGCAGCAGTCCTATCCCTTCTTTCTGGCTCAGCTTGTTTTGGGTTTTTAATTTTCTTCTAAGCCTTTCTGTTGTGTCTATCTTAGTTCTTCAGTCTTTTCTTCAGGGTATGCCTTTAAAAAACAGTTGGTTGTTGAGTTCCCTATATATATATATGTGAATCAGAATCTTTGGCCAGTTTCTTCTTTCCTTTATACTTTGGAATTATTTGTGTTTTTTTTCCTCCAGAATTGTGTTCTTAAGAGAATCCCTTCCATCCTGACTTCCCCTTTTAGAATTTTAGAATTCTATTTTTTTAAGATACCTGAAATCCTCTATCCTTACGTACATTATATGCCACACTTTCTATCAAAATTCAAAGATGAAAAGGTCATTTCCTTTTAAATTTTCTATTATTTCTATTTTGTCAAATAGTTCTTTCTAAAAGAATTAAGTCCAAAATAGCACCTTCCTTTGTTAATGCCACCACATGTAGAAGAATCATGGGATCATTTAGGTCAATCAATAATTTATCAACTTTTCTACATTTAGCTAAAGGGGAACTTGAAAAGATATCTGTGTAAGTTAAAGTTCCACCAAGAAACAATATCATTAGTAGTTTTTGTCTCTTTTAAGAATTCATCAATCAGTTTTTTCTTTCTGGCTTTTTGGTCCTCCTATAATATTTCAATCTTTGATTCTCATCTGAATATTTTCCATCATTGAAAGGCTCTCTCAAGTTCATGAATCTCACAGAAATGTTTTTTTCTTTTTCCTTTTTTTTAATTTAATTTTTATTAAAGATATTATTTGAGTTTTACAGTTTTTCCCCCAATCTTACTCCCCCCGCCCACAGAAAGCAATCTGTCAGTCTTTACTTTGTTTCCATGTTGTACCTTGATCCAAATTGGGTGTGATGAGAGAAATCATATCCTTAAAGAGAAGAGAAGTCTAAGAGGTAACAAGATCAGACAATAAGATATCTTTTTTTTCTAAATTAAAGGGAATAGTCCTTGAACTTTGTTCAAACTCCACAGCTCCTTAGCTGGATACAGATGGCACTCTCCTTTGCAGACAGCCCAAAATTGCTCCTGATTGTTGCACTGATGGAATGAACAAGTTCTTCAAGGTTGATCATCACTCCCATGTTGCTGTTAGTTTTTTTTTGGTTCTGCTCATTTCACTCAGCATCAGTTCATGCAAATCCCTCCAGGCTTCCTTGAAATCCCATCCCTCCTGGTTTCTAATAGAACAATAGTATTCCATGACATACATGTACCACAGTTTGCTAAGCCATTCCCCAATTGAAGAACATTTACTTCATTTCCAATTCTTTGCCACCACAAACAGGGCTGCTATAAATATTTTTGTACAAGTGATGTTTTTACCCTTTTCCTTCATCTCTTCAGGATATAGACCAAGTAGTGGTATTGCTGGGTCAAAGGGTATGTGCATTTTTGTTGCCCTTTGGGAATAGTTCCAAATAGCTCTCCAGAAGGGTTGGATGAGTTCACAGCTCCACCAACAGTATGATAGTGTCCCAGATTTCCCACATCCCTTCCAACAATGATCATTATCCTTCCTGGTCATACTGGCCAATCTGAGAGGTGTGAGGTGGTACCTCAGAGAAGATTTAATTTGCATTTCTCTAATAATTAATGATTTAGAGCATTTTTTCATATGGCTATGGATTACTTTGATCTCCTCATCTGTAAATTGCTTTTGCATATCCTTTGACCATTTGTCAATTGGAGAATGGCTTTTTGTTTTAAAAATATGACTCACTTCTGTATATATTTTAGAAATGAGTCCTTTGTCAGAATCATTAGTTGTAAAGATTGTTTCCCAATTTACTACATTTCTTTTGATCTTGGTTACAGTGGTTTTATCTGTGCAAAAGCTTTTTAATTTAATGTAATCAAAAACATCTAATTGGTTTTTGGTAATGTTCTCCAACTCTTCCTTAGTCATAAACTGCTCCCCTTTCCATAGATCTGGCAGGTAAATTAGTCCTTGATCTTCTAATTTGCTTATAGTATTGTTTTTTATGTCTAAGTCCTGTAACCATTTGGATCTTATCTTGGTAAAGGGTGTGGGGTGTTAGTCTAATCTAAGTTTCTTCCACACTACCTTCCAATTATCCCACAGTTTTTATCAAAGAGGGAGGTTTTATCCCAATGGCTGGACTCTTTGGGTTTATCGAACAGCAGATTACTATAATCATCTCCTGCTTTTACATCTAGTCTATTCCATTGGTCCACCACTCTATTTCTTAGCCAATACCAAACAGTTTTGATGACTGATGCTTTATAATATAATTTTAGATCAGGTAGGGCTAAGTCACCTTCTTTTGCACTTTTTTTCATTAAGCCATTGGCAATTCTTGACTTTTTATTTCTCCATATGAATTTACTTTTTCTAACTCGTCAAAGTAATTCTTTGGAATTTTGATTGGTAGGGCATTAAACAGATAGTTTAGTTTTTGTAGAATTGTCATTTTTATTATATTAGCTCTACCTATCCATGAGCAGTTGATATTTGCCCAGTTATGTAAATCTGATTTAATTTGTGTGAGAAGTGTTTTATAATTGTTTTCAAAAAGATTCTGAGTCTGTCTTGGCAAATAGACTCCCGAGTATTTTATATTGTCTGAAGTTACTTTGAATGGGATTTCTCTTTCTAGCTCTTCCTGCTGTATCTTGCTAGACATATATAAAAAAGTTGAGGATTTATGAGGGTTTATTTTATAACCTGCAACTTTGCTAAAATTGCTAATTGTTTCCAGTAGTTTTTTGGATGATTTCTTGGGATTTTCATGTCATCTGCGAAGAGTGAGAGTTTTGTCTCTTCTTTCCCAATTCTAATTCCTTCAATTTCTTCTTCTTCTCTAATTGCTGATGCTAACATTTCTAATACAATATTGAATAGTAGTGGTGATACAGAAATGTTTTTTTTTAAAATACATTGCTACTCTATTTTCCGTTTTATCTAATTTATTACCCTGTCCCCATCTTTGACAAATTATGGTTGTTAGTCACATCTAATCAATTCACAGGAATTCTATACAGTCAAATTTACATCTTTGAATAAAAATACATAATTCACATTATTTATTACCCACATGCTACACAATTGTAAGTAAACATTTGAGGTCATCAGTATAATTACTGTTCCTTTTCTTGGATGTCACCTCTGTGAATTAATAAAACTTTCATTGAGTACATGAGAGCTCTATTCAAATTTTGCTGTCACAGCAAAGAGTGAATCAACTTACTCTTTTTTTATCTCAAAGAGAAGGAATCACAAGCAAAGGGCATAGGTTGCAAAGAAACAAATTTAGATTTGAGGTTATCAAATCTTTTTTGCCCATAAAGTAAAGGACTAACTCAGGTAATACTGGTTTTCCTTCATTCAGAGTTCTTCAGCAGAGATGGCTGCTTATTGGATTTTCTGTAGTGGGGCTTCATTTATGGGTATGAGTTGGATTAAATAGTGTTGAAGTCTATTCCAACTCTAACATTTTGAGTCTATATTGTCCCTGCTAATCTTGTCTATCTAGTCCAGTGGATATGTGTAGATAGTTACTTCTTCCTCCTTCACTTTCATTTTAAAGTCCTCTTGACCAGCTCCATTCATTTCCAGATAAATCTTGTCTATACAAATTGTACAGATGTATTCTGTCTCTGACCCAAGGGTCTATCATTCCTGTATTTAAATCCAGAAATGCAAATCAACTCCTAACTCTGAGATCTTCTTGTGTGGCTGTTTATTCACAATATCTGTGGCAGCAGGAATGACAATACAGGGATAATTTTTTTTTGTTCAGGATGCCTTATTCCCTAGGAATATTCTTTAGTGTTTTTTTTTTGTTGTAGCATTTAAACTTATTAATAGCTACTAAGGTTCAATGACTCTGCCTCTTTTTTGTATTATTCTTCTTTTCTTCCCTTTTTTGTATTATTTTTCATCATCTGTCATTCAAACTCATATTTGGAATCTAAGTTTCATGCCTGAATTTCATGCCTGAAATTCTTTCCTTCCCTAAAATTCCAGAGCTGCCTCCTTCCTCATGAAACATTGATGAAATAAGTGATAAATTATCTTTCTTTGGATGAATTCATTTCATTTTTACTCCTAGGTATATATCACATTATTCAAAAATATTATTTTTAAAGATTTCTTCTACTAGGCAGAAAGCCCTGTGAGACCTAGGACTGTAGACAAATTTCATCTTTGAATCTCTTATATAAGTATACATTTTTGAGACTAACAGGTAGCTAATGGATATTTACTAAATTAAATATCCCTTCATTGTAAATTTCTTCTAAATTAAATTTAGATTTCTTTTAACATAAGTTATCAAGAGAAAACATAGTAACATTTTAAACTGCTGCTTCTTTATGGTTTACTCACACTAAAGAAACCAAGGAACAAGGAAGAAGGATTATGGAAAAAGTTATCATCTAATTAATTGTTTCAATCATATTTCTTCCTATTACAATTCTTGCCCTTGGATTAAAAACTCAGATCACTAACATTTTAGAAGTGATGGCTTTTTTTGGTAACCATTAAGTATCAGAATTGATTCTAATCTTCTTTTCAACTATACAATTAACATTGCTTTGCTATTTATTATCTTCTCCAAATTATCTGCACCCTTAACCATCTTTAATTTCTCCTTATCCATTGGTTCCTCTTATGCATACAAGCATGCTTCTCTTATCCTTAATAGCCATGACAAAAAAAAAAAAGCTTTTCTTGATTTTGTTGTCAGTGAACTGATATGTAAATAGGTTAAATGTCTTCATTACCCAAGGTCAATGCCAATCTTCTTTATTGAATGGTCTTTTCTCTTCCTCCATTTCCTGACCACGAATCATTTTACATCTTAGGCTATAAATTGTCTTTGGTCCTAACCACTCTACTGAAATAATCTCTCTCAAAAGGACCTAATAATAATTAAATCTAATGTCATTTTCACAGCTGTACAAGAGGTTTTCCCCAAGCCCAGAAAGCTGCTAATGCCTTTCACTCTGAGTTTACTATGCATCTATTCTGTCTCTATCTCTGTTTAACTGACTAGCTGTCTATGTATCAAAAGTGGTAGTGTGGAGTTGTGGATAGGGAGCCAGTCTTGGAATGAGTTCTCAGAACGAGGAAGACCTGGTTTACAACACTCAGATTTGACCTCTCAAGTCCAAAAGCAGCTTCATGATAATGTTTTACCCTTCCATACCCTTCCAGGGAGTTCTCTATGCTTAAATCACAAGTCCTGTCCACAGGGACAGAGTGATAGACTGATTGATCTAATTTATATCTATCTATCATTTATTTGTGTGTATGTACACACAAATACAAATGCACATACATGAACAACACATACTGCTTCTCTTGAGACAATATAAAGTGCTTTGCTGATCTCAAAAACCTTAGAACATTAAAATTTCTCTAAATATCAATGATAATTATGTCATCTGGGGCAGCTAGGTGGCACAGTGGATAGAGCACCAGTCCTGGAGTCAGGAGGATCTGAGTTCAAATACAGACTCAGACATTTAATAGTTATCTAGCTGTGTGACCTTGGGCAATTCACTTAATCCCATTGCCTTGAAAAAGACAAAAAAAAGATAATTATGTCATCTTCTTTTTCTCTGGATAAGTGATAAAGTCTGCTTCAACTATTTGAATAGTAGGAGCCAAGTATAGAAAAATGTATAGAAAGTGACCTTAGTTTTCTTATTGGTACCTAGTTTCCTCTCTAGAATGGTAGTTATTTTCTTTTTAAAAAGAAATCAGACCCCTCTCCCACTTGAGAGAGGGTTTTTTTTTTAAATTAAGATGTCTTGATAAAAAACCATTTTAAAAAGAAATCAACCTTTCTGCTGACTAGAATCAATATACTACCATTATCAAGGAGTGGCTTAAACCACAGTATGATAGAAATGATTATTGTTCACTCTATCTCTGTCCCCAAATTTTAAGATGATTTTGTGAGTGTTTAGAACATAATCAGTAAATTTCTTACCTTTTTGGATCCCAAATTTCTATGAAGTGTTCTTATTAGTTGAATATATTGTTTACTTGATAGGGAAAAACAAATGTTATGATAATTCTAAAGTCCTCAAAACAATTGAGAGTTCATCTTTTATAAACTAATTAAATATGTTTTTGTCTTTAACAATAGTACTTCGCAAAATAACACATAAATTGATTATGTTCTTTTTCTTCCCACAGCCTTAGCTACACACCATTGCCTTTAAATTGTTTGCTTATGAATAGGGTAAAAATGAAGAAAGTCAATTAAGATTATGGATAGCATGTTTTCATAATTATTTTATTCAAAGAAGCAATTTATCAAAGATGATAAGATGAACTTGGAAGATTCTAACATTCTCAAAATACAGAAAGATTCTTGTTTCAAATGATAGTACAGTTTTTTTGGAAGCTCAAACTGCATCACAATAAAGGATTATCAAATTATCCCTAATGATTACAGAATTTTAAAATAGATATAAATTAATAATAACATCAGAGTCCATTAATATTTATCTTAAATGTAAATCCTTTGTTTACTCAATTGTTAGACTGCAGAAAATGATTTCATTAGGACAAGAATGAATTAGCATATGTAGAGCATTTTGTAAACATCAAATGTATACTTGTTGGTTGTTTTTATTATTATTACTATTATTATTATTATGACTCTTGAATTAAAAATAATTTTCCCTCCTCTTTACACACAATTCTTTCCAGTTATGTGACTTCACAACACTACTCACAGCTATTGAAAATTTTATATAGTTGGTAATTTATATAGTTGGTAATCCTCTCTTTGCTTGAATTTTATTTGATGACTATCCCAAAGTTCATTTTTCTGTTTCCTTTTCTTTATGTTTTTCTCCTCTCTAACAAATTCCTACTAGATTCTTTAATTATGCAGTTGAAATTAAATTGGGCTTCTTTTTTTTAAAGAATAGTTTTTATTTTTGATTTTCTGTTTTAGATATTCTCTTTTCTTCCCAATTAACATCAAACATGATAGTATTTATTAAAAAAAAACACAATGTTGACTTTATATAAATACTTGCTCCTCTTCCTTCTCTAATGATCTAGTCAATGTCTTTTACTCTACCCTTACTTATTGTATATGATTTAGTTCCCTGGAGACAAATATCTCAATAATTTTCAGAAGGGAGGTAAAGATGCCATGCTAAAGTCTCTTTGGCCTTTGAGATTCCTTCCAACTTTGATTGCATAATTTTTTATTGAAATTTTGACCTTGCTAAGTTACTTACCAATAAGATAGATATGAGCCTGAAACCAGTCTCATGGCCCAGAGGAGGCAAAACACTTCTTAACAGATTTTGTGAATAAGTGATGCAGGCCCCAAATGTGACAAGTTTTACCTCAAACTATGGAACTCATGGTATAAATAGGAAAATCTCCATTTTTCATAAATCATCTGAAGAGGAATGGACATCTTGAATGACTTGCAAGGTCTGTCATAGAATCTTGTCACAAGAAGGCCTATCAAATACGTATCAGGAGATAATTCTCTCTTTATGCAATTCAACTAACTAGTTCTTTCTTTTAAGCCAAAAGGAATTGCAATATGTGTCTGGAGAAGATATACTCATACCAATGAAATCTTAACTAACCAATCAAGTATGAAAGAAAAAAGGTCAAATCATTTTTAAAGGCAGATCATTCATTCTTGTTGGAATAATGATTAGAGTTATAGGTTAATACTTAGATTGACCATTAAACAAATCTCACCTTAAAAATTTGCATTTATATGCAAATTTAATAAACTAAGCTATGCTGCTTCCCACACAACTTTACATACAAGAAATATAAAAGTATTAGAAAAATACTCTTTAATTTAATTCAATGTAAATATGCAAAAAAAGTTTCAACAACCTCTAAAATGTACACAGATGAATACCATATAGCAAACTGTAAAACAAAAAATTTGGGACTAATGATCATTTCTCAATGTTGACAGACAGGTGAATTACTGGTGGTTATTCCATTCAAGCATTCTATAATGTCTTCCTAACATAATACAATTTGCATTTCCTATGCAAAGTATTAGACTGGCCAATACATTTAAATTCATCTCTAGTAGTTGCATGCTTAGTTTCTATGATAAAACAATTATACATTTGACCTCAAGGATACACATTGGTTCAGCTTATCACTTCTAAGGGACGTAAAAAAAATTCATGTCAAAAAAGATATTCATTTTTGCTATAATCTTCTCAGGAGTGAAATTTGAAAGGAAGTATCGATGCAGCAACATTATACATTTGAATTTTCTTTTCTTGTTGCTCTGTTCCAAAGTAGAATTATAGACTATCAAATCCGGAAGAGACTTCAGAGGTCATGTGCTACTCTTTTCACTCTTAATTTTTCCATTGTGAATCAATCAAAAAAGCAATTACATAAAATTCTCTATTTTTCAGTTAAATTTAAATCAAATGATATGTCTTACTTTAAATGTCTGTTGTATTATATAAACCTGAAAAAATGAAAGGAAGTTTTTTTTTGAAACCTGAAAATATTTTTCTTTCTTCTGAAATCATTTTTAATTTATAATTGTCAAATGTATTACATTCAGATAACACCTGGGTTAGCTATTAGTAGATAATTTAACATTTGCAAATTGAAACTCTTTTTATGAAAGTATAACTGACATTGTTGAAAGGAAATGAATTATGATATGGATATCATGAATTTCAAAAAAAAATGTAAAATATATCATTTTACTAAAATTCATATAGTTCATATGAACTAGAAATATAAGTAAAGATTTATTAACATGTTAAAAATAAAATATTTCAAAAAATAAATCTCATTATTTAACACATTGAAAACCCAACAAGAAAACCAGAGAACTGTATCCACAAAAGTATGAAACACATAAGAAAAAAGCAATATTTGATAGGATGAAACAGTTTGTATCATCAAATTTATTTTAATATTATTATGCTACACAGAAATGAATAAGGTTGGGAAATCGTTTGCCTATACAACTTTTTCCAAAATGTAAATGAATTATCTTTTCTTAATTCAGGTAGTGATATCTCAGGTTTGTGCTTTATGCGTGTGTATGCTAGTCCAATTATCCCAACTGTATGGATGTATTGAATGTAACTAGCACTCTGGGATAAGTGAATTTTCTCCTATACATGTATTTTACTATCTGTTTTGGTAAACAACTTTCTGGATCCTTACAAAAATGATTTTCTTCTTTTACCTTTGCAAACTTCTTTTCTTATAAGGCTCCTTCTAATAAAGAAAGGAGGTTTTGAAAATGCAACATTCAAATGGAACTAGGAGATAATTATAGTATATCTTTGTTAGAAAGCATGATAATAAGGGAAGATTTTAGAAGACAATAGAATAATATTTGTATAGAAAAGAAATTCATCCAGATTAGATCTTTGAAGGTATGAGAAATTAGAGATGATGGTGATGATATAGGTAATGATGACAATGATGATTATGTTATTATGTGTATAAGGGTTGCAAATACAACTTTCATTACAACTTTAAGAATTTTATTGAAGACTGCTGGGTCTGAACAACCACCTGATCAAATCAAGTTAAATCTTTATAAAGGAATGATTGTTTCATAATTCATGCTCATTCTCAGAAATTATCCCATAAATATTTCCTGAAAAGGAGATAGGTCACTTTCTTTCTAGATGAAATTTGAAGCCTAGCTTTTAGTTTTTGCAAGGCAATGGGGTTAAGTGACTTGCCCATGGTCACATAGCTAAGTAATTATTAAGTGTCTGAGGTCGTATTTGAACTCAGGTCCTCCTGAGTCACCTAGCTGCCCCCCATCTTCTGTTCTTAAAAAACTACTTGTTGAAAGGGGTAGGATCACAAATGTTCAATATACATTTTGATTAGATTTAATCAATGTAAATATTGGGAGAGAAAACAAGTAGCTGGAAAAAATCTTGGTAGCAATATCTGTAATCTCTGAAAAAGTTTTCATATCCAAGATTTATAAGGAACTGATCTAAATGTATGACTAAGAACCATTTTTGAAAATGTAAATGACCAGTTTTCTAAGGAAGAAATACAAGATATCAACAACAATCATAAAAACGTGCTCTATATTACTTTTATTGTTCTTAATTTTCAAAGAAGTCCACGACATCAGAGAGTTGATGCCATGACAAGCACATGAATTGGATTTGAGTGAGGAGGTGCTGTTCTAAATCACCAGGCTCACTTTCTCCTCCAGAGTCATCTGGATCCGGTGATCAGATATGAATCAGAATGACTAGAGATGGCCCAAGATGTGAGGCAATCAGAGTTAAATGACATGCCCAAGGTCACACAACTAGTGAGTGTCAAATGTTTGAGGCTGGATCCAACCTCCTGTCCTCCTGACTCCAAGGTCAGTGATTTATTCACTTCATTACCTAGTTGAGTAGGGCTGCTAGATGGCGCAATGGATAGATCACTGATTTTGGAATTAAGAGGACAAGAGTTTGAATCCAGCCTCTGATACTTGACACCTCGGGCAAATTGTTTAACTCTGATTGCCTCACATCTGATCATTCTGATTCATATCTGACCAGTGGATCCAGATGACGCTAGATGAAAAAGTGAGACTGATGACTTAGCAGAGCACCCCCTCACTGAACTCCAAGTCATGTGCTTGTCATGGCATCACCTCCCTGATGCCATGATCTTTGAAAATGAAGGACAGGGGCAGCTAGGTGGCACAGTGGATAAGGCACTGGCCCTGGAGTCAGGAGTACCTGGGTTCAAATCCAGTCTCAGACACTTAATAATTACCTAGCTGTGTAGCCTTGGGCAAGCCACTTAACCCCATTTGCCTTGCAAAAACCTAAAAAAAATGAAGGACAAAACACTAATATTACTTATAATTAGAGAAATGCAAATTAAAGTCACTTTGAAATTCCGCTTCACACTGATTATATGGCAAATGCCAAAAACTGAAAATGACAGATGTTAGGAGTCTATAGGAAGTCAGTTAATGAGTAGTTTTATAGTACTTACTAATTGTCAGGCAGTATACTAAGTTTAAGAGCTCACAAGCTAGGGGCAGCTAGTTGGCACAGTGGATAGAGCACTGGCCCTGGAATCAGGAGGAACCTGAGCTCAAATCTGGCTTCAGACACTTAATAATTACCTAGCTGTGTGATCTTGGGCAAGTCATTTACCCCATTGTTTTGCAAAAAAAACCTAAAAAAAATAAAGAGCTCACAATCAAATGGGGGAGGGGAGGCAGGGGGACATCATGATCACAACTATGTACATGCAAAATATATACACAAGAGATGGGGGAAGGTAATCAGAGTGTCATAAGAAGGATTTTAGTTGTGACTTGAAGCCAAAGGAACCATAAGCACAATGAGGAAAATATGTATTGCAGGGATGTGAATTTCAGGCAGGGATGTGAAAACACTGGAAAGATATCAAGGGTTATAAATGATCTTTAAAAGTCAAACAGAGGATTTCATATTAGATTCTAGAAGGAACCACTTTAGGTTTATATAGTGGACCAGGAGAAGGGTTGGAAAGTGACACGATTAAACATCTACTTTAAGGAAATTACTTTGATGACTGAATGGAGGAAAGAATTCAATGGGGAGAGACTCAAGACAGAGAGACCCATTAATAGGCTCTTGATCCTGGCTGAGATGAAGAGGGCTACATCAAGGGAGTGGCAGAGGAGAGAAAGGGGACTTTATAAAAGATTTAGAAAAGTGAAATTGATGTAGTGCTGGTAGAGTTGTGAATTGGTGCAAACATTCTGGAAAGTATCTCTATCATCTCTATCTCTATCTCTGTCTCTATCTCTATCTCTCTATCTCTATCATCTCTCTCTCTATATATATATCTCATCTATATCTATAAATATATATATAAATGTATCATATAAATAAATGTGTGTATATATGCATATACTATTCTATAATGTTTTAAATATAGTTATATATTTCCATATGCATTTGCATATATATGTGGTCTGTTATATATATATATATCATATATATTTTATATTTTTTACATCACTACTTACTGGAGTATAAAGTAAAATTATTTATGAGATTAGATTAGTCATCAGAGTACTTGTCTTAATTTTTTGGAAGACATCTTTTTTTGAGAAAACCTTCAAAGGTACCTATTACTCTATTTAGTCAATTTAAAAAATAAACAAAAACATTATTAGTCAATTATATATCTAGAGAGATATGGATTACCTGTTTACTTCTCAGATTTTCATCAAGGTATCATTAATATATGCATATGCATTTTCATAATGATTTCCAGAACATGGAAAAGTAAACAAATCATATTTACTAATGCCTTTTCAGTTGTCTTTTAATGATAGCCTTGTATAAAACTTCCCCTTCTCATTTTGAGGAAATAGTCTACTTTTAAAAGTACCTTTGGGGGGAGGCTAGGTGGCGCAGTAGATTAAAGCACGGGCCCTGGAGTCAGGTGTACCTGGGTTCAAATCTGGTCTTAGATGCTTAATAATTACCTAACTCTATGGCCTTGGGCAAGCCACTTAACGCCATTTGCCTTGCAAAAACCTAAAAAAAAAAAAGTACCTTAGGGGGTGTCTAGGTGGTGCAGCGGATAGAACACCAGCCCTGGAGTCAGGAGTACCTGAGTTAAAATCCATCCGGCTTCAGACACTTAATAATTACCTAGCTGTGTGATCCTGGGCAAGTCACTTAATCCTCATTACCTTGCAAAAAACCTTTTAAAAAAGTACCTTAAATATCAGTCCCTAAATACTTCTAAAATAGTCCTGCCTCTAGCACAAATCCCTTTGCACTTATTTGTTTAGGTTCAGTCACATTTTTATCTAATTTTTGTTCTTATGTGTCAATTCTAGTTTACTATTACTATTACTATATTGAAGTGATAGAGTTCAAATGAAATGATTTCCCTGTCTTTGCTTTTCTTTGGAAAAATCTCTGGATTTTTTTTTTTGTGATTGCTTTTTAGCCTATTAGTTTTTTTTATAAGATGGTTCATCAAGTTGTAATATATTGTTAAGTTGATTCAGCAATTGGTTTTGCTAATTTTTTATCTTTATTTTATATATGTGTGTGTACATGCACATGGGTACATACATGTATTTGTGTGACTGCTTTTGCCCTTTCTCTTTGGTTTTGCTATTTTGGTGAATAAGGGGGAGGAATGGAAGAGTAGAGCAGGGAGGGCCTGATTCCCTTCATTGAAATCTTTTGGACATCTTGGCTTAGTCTTCATTTCTTGTCAGCTTTTCTTTCTTCAAATTTGAATAATCAGTATGCTTTATCTCATGTCAAGTTCTCCATTAGATTATTTTTCCTCTTCACCTTTGAATACTTATAGAAGTAATATAAAACATTAAGGACAATTAGGTGGCACAGTGGATAGAACACTGACCTTGGAGTCAAAAGTATGGGAGTTTGAATCCAGCCTTAGATACTTGACTCTAGCTGGGTGACTTTGGGCAAGTCACTCAACCCTGACTGCACTGCCTTGCATCCAGAGCCATCTTCAGTCATCCTGATTCATATCTAGTCACTGGACCCCAGATGGCTCTGGAGGAGAAAGTGAGGTTGGTTACTGAGCACAGCATCCTCCTCATTCAAACCCAATTCATGTACTTGTCATGACATGCCTCCTTAATGTGATGCTCTTCTTCAAGGATATGATGTGATGGTCTTCTTCAAGAACACACATCATCATAAAACATTAACATTCCTTCTTCCTCTGAAATGTCTTACAAATAGGTTTATATCCTGAAGTGGAGTTGTCTGCCTTGTCACTCTGCTTGGCAAAGAGATCAAGTGTTTTCTGGTTGAATTTCTAGTCTATTCTCTCCCCTCACTGGTGTGGCTCTTTCTTATTAGTTGAGTTTCTCTAAGAAATTATGATAATTACTTTACTTCCCCTCTTCCTACCTTATTTTTTTTCCTATTTTTTCAGGGCAATAGTTTATTTCATATCTAGAGCTGGAGTAGTAGTAACTATTAAATAATGTTGGTTCATCTTTATTGTTTCTTCTATTTCAGTATTGATTCTGATCCTTGCTTTTGCTAGTTGATGATCTGACTGCATATAGCTGTTTCTGAAATGATTCCCATATAGAAACGAATCATTTCCTGTTCCTTAAGATGCAATCAATTTAGTTTTTCAGGATGGTGTTTTGGTACTTCATATGAACAAAAACTTCTGACTCTCTTCTTGAATAAAAGTATATTCAACAATTTTGAAGTATCTCATTTCTTAATCCAACAAAGACATTCCTGCCTCCCAATTTTTTTTGCCATACTCCCATAATCACTTTGTTCCCTGAGGGTACCAAGCACACATACACACACACACACACACACACACACACACACACACACACAGTCTTCTCTCAACAAGGAATTTCTTAAGTTCTTCATTAGAATTTTTCTATTTTTTTTTCCCTTGGTCCTCTGTAATAGATGTTGGCACAAACTCCATATTAAGAATCATAGTTTTCAATCAGTCAGTACACAAAGCATTTATTAATACTATATACCAAGCACTGTACTAATCTAAGGATACAAAAAAAAATTAAACTGATATTTGCCCTCAGGAGAGTTTGTATTCCAATGGGACAACATAAAATAACTTGGTATATATGTGATAGAGAGCAGATGGGAAGTGATAGGAAGAGCAAGTCATTAAAGCTTGAAGAAAGAACTTACTTTGAAAGAGGCAACAAAATGAAGGGTAGACCAGGGGTCTAAATGCTCTAAGGATGAGGGAAAGCCAGTAGAAATCTGTGGGTGTGGAACATGAAGTGCCATTGTGGACTTAGAGCTTGCAAAGTGCTCTGTGAGGTCTCCCTGGATTGTCCTGTACCTTTATTCAGGCATATACAAGTAAGATGAGATAAAAGGACCAAACTTTTCAGGAAATATTGCTTCTCATTGACTTTACATATACAATTAAAGATATTTCCACTAGGTGGTGGAGGAGATGGAGTGCTGAACCCAGACAGGAGGATCAGAGTTCGAAAATGGATCTGCCTGCCTCTGTTTCCTTCTCTGTAAAAGGAGGAAAGCAATAGCCCCTACCTCATGGTTGTTAAATGGAGGTTAAAAGCAATAATATTTGTAAACTGCTTTGCATACCTCAAACTGGTATAAAAATGCTATATCTTTAAGGAACTCTTGTATTCCATTCTTTCATTTAGTTATAACTTCTATGTGAGAACTTTGGTATAGATACAATGACGCTTCCTCAATATTATATCCAGTATCAAAATTAATATTTGTAGATGATCTGTAACTAAACTGTTCCTAGTATTCTTTGCTTCATTTTGACTATAGATTCATTTTGAATTTTTGAGGTTTTATTTGTCACCAAAACTCCACATTTGGGGATCTGTCTGAATTCACATAAGCTGACCCTTGAAACATAGGCTGTTATTCAGGATATAGTTGAAAAGCTTTCCAGTTTTGTAGAATATTTCAGAGATTTCAATTCTCTAACCTTTAAAAAACTAAAGTTCAGCACTGTTGTACCTGGGGAACTAAGTAGTATTAATAAGTATTATGTGTGGCTCACAATAGGTGCTTCATTACTGCTATTGATTGCCTGAGGGCATAGTTTTGATCCAGTATTCTTCATTCAGCAACACTGGCTTGCTAGCTCATTTCTAAATCTTTACACGAGTGCACATGAATACTTTTGTGCATGCAAATCATGTAGATATGCAAATTGATACTTAAATGGAACATACAAGTACAAATCCGCTGAAACAAAGAGGCAGCATGTTTAAAAGGGAAGTCAGCTAGAAATATCTTAAGAGGGTAATACATTTGTGTGTCATTTTGACTGATAGGTTGTGTTGATTTTTGCATGTTAGCAGGTATGAATCAGTATACAGCTGCCAAGTAGAGGTGCATTTATTAGTGTTGGATTAATGGGGTTGCGGTTGGATGGCTCTCCCTTAAATGAGTATTCCTTTGGCAGGGGCACTGACCAACAACCATTTCTGAATGCAGATAAAAGGCTGCAGTTGAGACAAGGATTTGTAACATGTTGAAGGTTCCCAAAGGGATCCAGGGGGTTAATGGGAGTGAGGGAAGAATAGGATGGTTTTAGTAGTAGGTGTTGGGGGGGGGGGGCAGTGATTAAAAAAAATGATAGAGAAACAGAAGAAGAAAAAGGAGAGAAAGAGGGAAAGAAATAGGTAAATGTCCTTTTGTTTAATTATCCAAAATATGATATAAAGGGAACAACAAAATTTATGTAGTCATTTATCTTATGCTTGCTACTTTAGTCTGGTTCTGTTTCTCTTGCTTTCCTTGCTGTTAGATAAGTGCTGAAAGATTACTCCCTTTATGGATCAGAAAAGTGAGACTTAGTGAATAAAAGTGACTTGTCTTACACATCACTGCTGGTACATACTAGAACATACTAGAACCATTTCCGGGACAGGGCCAAGATGGTGCCATGAAGCTAGTCTGCTCCTGGAGCTTTTCCCAGCACAATTTTAATGAAGCCTCTATACAAAACTTAAAAACACAGATCCCGCCAAAAAAAAAAGTACTCAACTCAAGATATCATGAAGGACCTTCAGTAAAGGTCTGACTCTTCTGAGGGTAATGGAGAAAAGCATAGTGGGAGAGCAGGAAAGTCAGTGGGAAGCTTTAGCGTTAGCACAGTCCAGATCCCCATTATCAAGTCAGCTAGATAGCCGGCCCACAGAGAGGGTACAACCAGACAAAGTCTGAGTCCTGGGAACCCTGGGACAACAGGACTCAGTAGGGAAAAAAGTACTTTACAGGCAAAGCTTGAGCATAAAGAAGAAAACAAGAACTCTTCAAAAGCAATATCTTTGCCAATATCTGGGCCCAGCACAAAAAGCTTGGGACTGTACTCTCTGTACATGAGGAGCTGAGCTCTATTATCAAAAGGAGCAACAAACAAAAAGAACACTAACCACAGAAAGCTTCTATTCAGATAGTGATAATAAGAATTCTATCTCAGAAGAAGGAAGCAAATTTGAAATCTCAAAGAATTTTAAGAATTGGTTTCAAATCCAAAACCTCATGAAAGAGCTTTAAAAGGATTTTAAAAACCAAAGAAGAGAGGAAGAAAAAATGGAAAAACAAAATGAAAGCCATGAAGGAGAATTATGAAAAATTGACTGAAGACATAAACTCATTTAAAAGTAAAAATGTATAACTAGAAAAAGAAGATAACTCATCAAAAAATAAAAAGAACCAGTATTCAAACCTGATTTCAAGTACAGCATTCTTCCACTAATACTGTCTCTTGGATAGGATATCTCATGAAGAGAGAGAGATATCAAATATGAACTGAAATATGAAGTTTTTATTATAAACAAAGGACTCGAGAGGAATATTTGAGATTTTCAGATCCTTCAATAAACCTAACACTGAAAATTTCCTGCAAAATATTTTTAATATTTTTTACAATTGAGATTAGAAGTCAAATCTGAATGTTGAAGGAAAAACCAAGAGTTCATTCAGATCCTTTGATTTGGAAATAATTTCAATTTGAAACCAACAGGTATAGATTGAGGTAGGTATAGGTATTTATTCTAATGAGACACTGAATAATCCGAATTGAAACTCAGATGTTATCAGGTTTACATGACACTGGATAGCTTCTAAGAGTGTGTAGGTTTGGGTAGACCAGAGGACTAGCTCTATCTTGGACCTTTAGCCTAAGCCTCTATTCTAGAGCAGGCTTGATTGCTTTCTAGAAATGACTAATAATTTATCTCCGATGCTGATGCTTGAGTTTTCTCGTTATCAAAGGTAATTTTGTATTTAGGTAACACTTTCAAGTCATTTCATCCTACAACCTAAAATATACTCTGTGTAGGTGTGTGTGTGTGTGTGTTTCTTTAAAAGAACCATAAAGAAAAAAAAATAGCCTCATTCATTGTCCTAGACCAAGTTATAAAAAGAATAAAAAAGAACCATCGAGAGCCATTTCCTCTAGCTAACTCCAAATTACCAGCAAGACTGATCAATAATTCCCTTCAGCCAATGGAGATAATAATAGGTTAGCTTTAACTTCTCCCTTGAGATAGATATACTCCTAAGACCTCAAGCAAGCAGCACCTGCAGGCAAAGAGGTTTATGTGTTTTCCTGAGGAAGGTGATGATTCACCCTGGTTATTTTTTGTGCTTGTCTTTCTCTTTCTCTCTCTTTGTCTCAGTTTTTCTCTATAAATCTTTCTTCATCTCTCTCTCTCTGTGCCTTTCTCCTTGTCTGTCTGGCTACATGACTGTCTCTGGTCCTGCAGAGTTTACCTATCTGCAGGCCTGCCTTGCCTGTCTCTTCTCCTCTCCCCACTCTGACTTCCTTTTCTCTTTCTCTCTCTCTCTCTCTCTCTCTCTCTCTCTCTCGTAAATTCTTCGTCAAGTTTCTGCATCATCCTATCTCTCTTTATTATAAGAAAAATAACAATGAATTTTAAAAATTCTTAATGTAAGCAGGGGAGTGATACAGATCAATTCAAGGTGATTTCTATGGGATAAATTGTCCTTGAACAGATTAACTAGTAATATATTTTGAGAAAGATTACCTCTTGAGTAAAAATTATTATTGAAACATGAATGAAAAAGGGGGGGAGGAAAAATGTCTTGTTTTGTCTTAAATCAATCAGAAATAGGAAGAAAATAAAGATTAAAACCTTTTAATTTTTTTCATTAAGGGATAATTTTTCATTTCAAATGGAATGCTAAACTTTCCAAAAGTCTTCACTACCTCTAAATTATGTCTATATATTCATCAAGCCATAAAACTATTACAAAATACAATTCTTGCTGTCTAATGTTCTACTTGATCTATTTTTTATCTTTTTATGTACTTTTGTCATATGTACTGTTTATGTAGTTGAAGAATCTCCACATCTTGAAAGAGAGTTAGATATTCTATTAAGGGGTGTTAAGGGGTCTTCTGAATGTGTTTTGAGTTGCAATATTTTACAGAAACACTGGATCCAGAGCATTCAGGAGGCCCTGAATGTCATGGATGAGATTTTTTCCCCCTTCCCCCAAGATGGCACAATTTGTTATTTGTACTCCAAGCTGAATTCTCTGCCCTCTTGGGAGGCAAAACAAGTACCAGTGAATCTCTGCCAGTCTGGGAAAATGCAGCTAGATGCAGCTAAAGTCCTTTGCATATAAGCAGACCCTCCTATCTTCACGGAAAGAGAATTTGGTTTTTGCCATCTCCTTGATCCTTCTCTTTGGGAGGAGCTATATCCTTTTTCCACACCTTTCCCCTCCTATGCTATGCCTCTTCTTGTTTCCTCCTCCCCCTTTGGCTGTACTGTTATAAATATGCAAACTTTGGTAAGGAATGTGAACTCTTTAGGTTCCACATGCATGTTCATTTCTCTTGTAACAAGTCTTGTAATATTGTGATTGTCTGTTGACAATTCCTATGAGTTATTATTGAAATTTACATCATCACTATTAGACAATACTATTTTCCAAGACAGAAAAGAATTAACTGAAATGCTCATTCTAGGAACTAATACCTAGAATGTTAAAGACATTTAAAAATCAGTTTTCCTTTTTTAAAAATCAAGATAAAGTATTAAAATGCTCATATAAATATTAATAAGTCTATAATATGTAGGAAATTTATAGCTGAGACATTAGTTTAAAGCAAAAATAAATGAAAATAAGTTCATGTGCATTTTATTACATCATTAACTACTATATTACTCACCTTGGCAGTGTCCTTTCCAAGGAGGTACACATTGACAATGAGGTTGACACATGTATTGACAGAGCTAGCTCAATATTTGGGAGGCTCCAAAAGAAAGTATGGAAGAGAAGAGATATTATACTGACCACCAAATTGAAGGTTTAAAGAGACTTTGTGGTGACCTCATTGCTATATGCCTGTGAAACCTGGACAGTCTACCAGCACCATGTCAGGAAACTGAATCGCTTCCATTTAAATTGTCTTAGGAAGATTCTGAAGATCACTGGTAAGAGAAGATAGCAGACACTGAGGTCCTTTCTCAAGCTAAATGAATTAGCATTCCAACATTACTACAGAGAGTGCAACTATGATGGGCTGCACATGTTGTTAGACATATGCTTGCCAAAAAAAACTCTTTTATGGAGAACTCACACAGGCAAACACTCACAGGGGAGTCAGAAGAAGTGATACCAAGACACCCTGAAGATAACCCATTGAAGAACTTTAGAATTGATTGTACAGCATGGGACACACTGGCACAAGGACCACCTAGCACAGCATACCCTCATCAGTGAGGGGGTTGCACTCTATGAGGAAGGTAGAATTGAAGCAAATCAAAGGAAATGTGACATCTGTAAGTTTAGAGTACTCACCCCAGGTGTTCACATGGACTATTTGTGCCCAACCTATGGTAGAGCATTCCAAGTTCGTACTGTTCTGATCAGTCACAGTCAGACACACTGTATTGTTTCTCAAGCACAGTGATGTCAATTTGGTCTTCTTCAGTAATGAAGGACAAGACCCAATCAACTACTATCTAGTGGTTCCTCCTTTATCAATTGATTTTAGTTTATATCTAGGACTATTAACTTTCTCTTACTCTTACTTTCTAGCCCTCACCATGTCCTACTCACCTAGTTGATTTCCCTATTTAGAACTGCTGTTTTGCTTTGGTGATATTGCCCTAAACTTTCAATAAAAAAAATTGCAAAAACACAAAAGCAAGCTGATTTTCCTCTCTTCCCCTATAAATCTCAGAATGCAAAATATCATAGAAATTCATCTGATTCAACCTTGCAATTCTGACAAGTAACCATCTAACTTTTGGTTGAAGACCACTAGTGAGGAGCCAACCACTTCCTTCCAAAGCAATTCATTTCCATTTTGAATGACTCTAATTGTTAGGGAACTTTTTAGATGTCAAGTCCAAATATACTAAAAGGTTTTTCCTAAATATGATGACTTCTACCCTTATAATTTGTTTCATTAATCAAGGAAAAGTTGAACTTGATACAGGAGAGCAATACAGCATTTTCTTCAACTATTATAAGTCTTGCTGTAGTCCTAGGCTTTTGCTAGGTCTTCGAAATTCCATACTTCAGTTAACCCTTAATATTAATCTAACTGGCTACTTTCTTAAAACTAAGGGATGTTCTAAGTATACATTTTAATATATTTTTTGCTCTAGGTTGTTGTACTACTTTACTCAATTTCATTTCAAGAATATTTCTCTGAATATACACACATGAAATAAATTGTATATAAAATATCATAATCCTCCAAACACAATCTAAAATAGCAAAAAAAAATTAAATTAATCACAGAGTTTATTTCCAACACTTTTGCTTTCTAGTTAGTTGGGTGTCATGATTTATGCTTCATAACCATAGTGACCTTTTAGGAATAAAGAAAGGGAAAAATTATTCATAATTGAACTTGGCAAGTTATGCCCATTTTTACAGATAATATACTCAACCTTGGATGAAAACAACAACTAAAATAGCCATAGTACATCAGCAATAAAATATGCCAAGATTCTTTCAACACTGATCCCAGACTAGTATTGGTTTGTTATGGGGGTCACAAATCCTGAGAACACAGTCCAGACACATTATTCTTTCAACACTCAAATTCACCCTGGGATCTGAAGAGCCTTTAGCTATTCTTAATCTATTCTCATGACTCACCCAGGTTTTTGGAAGGATTCCTAAGTTTCCCTTATGCTTTAATTTGTATTCTAGTTCTCTTTTCCCCATCTATGCAGAATAACACTTTCTCTCATCTTTTCTTCCTTTCTCTCACTCTAATTCACTCTATTGTTCTCTGCACTAATGATGTCACTTAGACTCAATTCCTTTCAATGTATTGGGGTTGTTCTTTACCACCCAGGAATCAATAGCATGAATAAAACATCTTGAATTTTGTAAATATGCTAGCAAAACTTCAGATACCTGCCTCTTGCCACTATCTTACAACTCAGGTAACTCCAGAATTAAACAAAGGGAATCCAGAAGATTTTGACAACATAAGATTTTTAGATTTCACTTAAATTAAGAATGAGAAAATTGCAATAATGACTACTTATGTGTAAATATTGACAATATGAGTAAATAACTCAAATTTACTTAAGGGATTTTAAATTCATATTATATCTTACTGTTTCAGAGTTACATGTATCTCTGAGTCCAAAATGGAAAAAGCTTCACACACACACACACACACACACACACACACACACACACACACACACATACATATGTACCTTTTTATATGCTTTTTTGTTTTTTTTTTATTTTTTCTATTCTGTCCACATACTCTTTTCTACTTACATTCAAATCATTTCAAACTTTTCTCATCTGGACAATAAAGCTTCAGTGCTTTCTTTTGCAGGAGAAGGAATTGATATTTTGATCCTTACTCTACATAAAAATCTTAATGGATTAAAAATTCTTTGAGTGTAAATTATCTGTAATCCAAAGTAACCTTTACAAACCATGCAAGCAACCAATGCTCTATTTAAACAGGCACAGAATTTTTTATGACTCATTTCTAAATTCTTTTTTGTTGTGCAGGAGCACCCTTAACCAGCAGTATTCGAATAAAAATCTGTCCCTTTTGTACAGAATTTCAATCTATGTAGTCTACTCTGAGATATTTAGATTATCTAAAAAAAGAATTTCTATTACCCAGCCATAAGCTAACAACATGCTTCTAGTTTCCATACAAATAATGATGACATCATATGCAAAACTTTACTTCCTTCTCCTATGACAAATAGACCACATTATCTTAATCATAACTGGTAATTATGTACATGAATCTCAACAGGTACTTTTGGGAGGAGATGAACAGAGCTTTCTATAGTCATAAAGTATTCATACCCATTAGCTACTTGTTCTCTCCCAAAGGACAATTAATTATTAGCTATGTTTCTAAGTATACATGATATTATGCTGCTGTTAAGTTCTTATGACTGTAGTAGTGAAGTGAATATTCAAAAATGCATCAAATAAAAACCATTTTAACAAATAAATACATACATATGATATTATGACTGTAATGGTCATGTAATCCTGTAACTATATTTATCAGTGATTTATTAAAAGACCTGATTAGTGATCCTTACAGGACCTGAGAACCTACTCTGATTTGATCTATGGGTGACCTTAAAAGACACTAAGAAATGAGATCATCCAGAACAAGGGAGATGAAAGAATTGCTGCTCTCTGGCAGGAGGAATATTTTATATATTGTCTCTAGCAAAATTCTTATATTTATACCAGATTGAAGAAGCAAGATTTCCAATGAGAAATTACGGTAAATGATATCTTCTATCCCAGAAGTGTCTAAGAAATCAGTCCTAAGTCCATAGGAAAGAGATAAGAAATCCCACAAGCAAAGTGAGTACCAGCACATCTAGAGAAACTGGACATCCATAGTTTTGTAAGGTTTGTTCTTAGCAGGCAGAAAGTAAGAGTGAAGGGCTCCCTTGAAAAAGCCTCAGGATGAACACAAAGTTTCAAACTGGAAATCTTGGAAGCCACTTGAAGTGGTATCAAACACTCTTGGGTTGGAAGTATTCAGTGTTTGAGAGGTTCAGAGGATCTGAGGGCCCTAACACTTTTTTGCCCTGATGTTCAAGAAAGGTACCCTAAGATGCATAAGTCATAACATCAGAAGTCCAACAGTCCTAAATTAGGAGCTCTAAATTAGTGCAAGAACTAAGAAATCCAGTCCAACCAAGACAGTTCAACCACCCCAGGCCAAAGTGGCAGAACTCAAAGTGGAACACAAAGCATGAACTAATTTTTTTTTAATTGTTAAGGAATTAAAATTAGTGAGACAATTAAATCAACAAAAACAACAACTAATATCAAATATTAATGCAAAGGTAATCATGACTACAAGCAAAGAATCAAGGATATGAAAATTACAAATGAAATAAAAGAAGCTTAGGAAGGATTGGAAAAGAGGAGAAAATAGTAAACTTTACTCAAAAAATAGAATTTCTAAAGATGATATTAGACCAAGTAGAAATCAGTGATTCTTGGAGACAGTAAGAAAAATTAGAGCAAACAATATAAGATGTCTGATATAAAAAACTGATTTGGGAAACATAGTCAAAAGGAGATTATTTAGAAATCAAAGAACTCTGAAAACTATGATATTAAAAAAACAAAGAAACTGGGACACTATATTTCAAAAAATAATAAAAGAAAATCATCTATTAGAACCAGAGAGTAAACTAAAATAGAAGATTCTACCAATTACCTCCTTAAAGGAATTCCAAAAGGAAAAGTCCAAGGAATGTCATAACCAAAATCCAGAGTTCTTCTATAAATGAAAAAAAAATACTATAAATATTCAGAATGAAACATACACCAAGGAACAAGTCAGGGTCATACAAACCCTGGAAGCTTCTACAAAACATTTGAGAAGATCTTGGAATATAGGTTCTGAAAGATGAAATATATACTACACAAAAATAACTCACCCTTTAAAGCTGAGTATAATCCCACATAAAAATTTTGAATTTTTTGAATTTCAAGCATTTTTTATGAAAAGATCAGAGTGGATAGGAAATTAGAAATACAAACATAAGAGTGAAAAGAAACCTAGGAAGGTAAATTTATTTGAACAAGTAAAAGTAGTTGGATGATGTATTACTAACCTTCTAATAGGGAACAAGAAGGAATAACACTTATAGAAATCTTTATTATCTTCCAAAGCTGTTGAGGGAGGTTAGTAAGAAAAAAAGCAACGATCTAGGTTTAGTTCTGATCTCTTTTTAGGCTTTTAATAGTGCAAAGAAATGAATGGATAAATAGGAGCATGGAAAAAAGGAAGACAGTTTGTGGAACTTGTAATTTTTATAATAATTGATGTGTCAGAAAAAACAAACATGGAAAAAGGGAAATGAGGTGATAGTACATCAGTTGAATTTTACTTTTATCTTTATTTTTTTATTTTTAATTTTTTTCTTTTAGGTTTTTGCAAGGCAGTGGGGTTAAGTGGCTTGCCCGAGGTCACACAGCTAGGTAATTATGTGTCTGAGGCCGGATTTGAACCCAGGTACTCCTGACTCCAGGGCTGGTGCTTTATCCACTGAGCCACCTAGCTGCCCCTACTTTTATCTTTAAAGGATGGTTGAACAAACACCTAGAAAACAGAAAACAAATTCAGGGATTAAGCATGAGATTAAGACAGAGGATATAGAATGCAGAAGGAATAGTCACAAGTAAACAAACTTCCTGATCCTGAAATGAAGGGAGAAGCAAAGAATTAGAATCTTCAATGGATGCCTTTTAGACAATTATGGAATAGATAAATTGTGAAATATGAATGTAATGTTATTATGACAAAAAATCTGAGGGAATCCTAGGTATTTCAAATTGTTACAAAGAGAGAAGAACCAAAAAGTAATTTATATAAGGACAAAAAATTATAAAGAAAAACAAATGTGAAAGACTTAAGAACTCAATTACCAACAATGTTTCCAGACAATTCATGGGGAAGTATTGGACATAAATGAAGATATACATTTTTTTAAACATAGTTACAGTATGTATTCATTTTGCTTCAATATATGTATATGTAATACATACATATTATAATTATAAATTTTATTATATTATGCAATATAGACAATATAATTATAGCTATCTATCTATATAAATGTATATATTTATTAAGTTATTCCCCTTTCCATTTCTTTCTCTTACTTCTAAGTTGGGGAGGTAGAGAGTTATCAATATTTATGCCAAAATGAGGGTTGCTGGAACTTTTTGTTTTTAAGAGAACAAAAGGAAGTTCAGAAGGAAGCATAAATAAGCAAGAGAGTTTTAAAAGTATTATCTAGAAAACAGAATATACTTAAAATAAGTAGTATGAAATTGAAATCTGTGGTTTTATATATTATATTAAAATATATGTAATATAGTATATTATATTACTGAAGCCTCCATCTCCTCATTTGTAAAATTAGGAATCTGGACTAAATGAATTCTGTGTTTCCTTCTCCATCTAACTCTGAAACCAATAAGGCTATGACACTATTATCTCATGACATGAACATGGGGAAATTTTCTTTGGTTCTCACTGTAAGAAATGTATATGTATGTATGTATGTATGTGTGTGTGTATGTATGTGCGCACACACAAAACCATGAATTTGCTTCTTAAGCAACAGATTCTTTTTTATTAAGTTTATAATATATTTTTATAGATTACAATATCAAAAATAACAATTTTGATATTGTTTTAGTCTCTTTGTGCTTCAGGTTCAGAGATTTACAGACATTCAAAACACTGCAAGAAGCAAAGTATCTGATTTTAAGCAAAATGATATTCATAAACAGAGTTGGAGGGGGAGAGAAGGAATCAATTGCAAGAGTTTTCTAGTTTGGGAAATTTTTGCCTTCTCTCCCTCTTTCCATTTACCAATATTTTCATGGTGATTTATTTGATGACACCAGATGGTGAGTTACATTGTCAGATATTTTTCAACATTTACTTGCAAGCAACCTAATTTCTTACAAGTTTTTGCAATGGGACTGAGTTGAAATTATTCCACACTGTTATTTAAATCTTATTGCCATCCATCCATCATATTAACTCAGATTCACAAGAATCACAAGTTTCTACAGTTTATCCACTAGAATCTGTCCTTAGTTTATTTTAAAAAAAAGTGATTAGTTGGCTTGCCATTTAGTGAATCTGAAACTTACAAAAACTTAGCTATCTGTTGCTTAAGAAACAAGTTCATGGTTTTGTGTGTGCGCACACACACACACACACACACACACACATACACACACAAACATATATTTCTTACAGTGAGAACCAAAGAAAATTTCCCCATGTTCATGTCATGAGACAATAGTGTCATAGCCTTATTGGTTTCAGAGTTAGAATGAGAAGGAATCTCAGAATTCATTTAGTCCAGATTCCTAATTTTATAAATGAGGAGATGGAGGCTTCAGTAATTAAAATGACCTGCCCTAGATCACACAGATAAGTAAACAGCATCAGTGGCATTTGAATGTAGGTCTTGACCTAATACCATACTGCAACTCATTGCCTTTTTCAGTTGAAAAGACACAAGTACTTTAATCCTGTTAATTTCTAAAACATACCTCCTATAAAAGGTCAATATGACTCTTATTAGCATACATATCTATGATATTTAAGAAAAAGCATTGATAGATGTCTTATCCCACTGGGTGACCAAGATAAAGAAATAACAGATTCATTAGAACCCAGTTAACATGCTAATTTGGGGATGTTTAGAACTAGAGAATAATTCAAAAAGTAGTACAGTGAATTTGGAATTGCTGGTCCACAAAAAAGTGCATGCAGTTAATGATACCATCAAATATATGAATAAGATGTAAGAACACCAAATGAAAGTCAAGTGTCCTGCAAGTTCAAAATTATACTGGTGTCATGCTGCTGAAGTTATGGGGTATAAAGAATTACAGGGATGCTAGGACACAATGGAAAACATGATAGCTGTCAACCTACATGGAGCAGTAAATAAATGGAGACTCCTGACCAAGCTAATGCATAATGTATTGACTGAAAGTAAAAATAAATGAAAAGCCAGAGTTTCACAGTGCCATGAAACTGCAGCAGAAGCCAAGCAACTTAAAAATGATTTTATTTCTTGAGTCTAAAATATCTACTTGGTAACCCCAGCTTAAATCTTCTAAGCACTCACAAATAGTTGAATATTTTCAACACAAGTTTTGTGGTTTGTTTTCACAAATAGCTAATATGCTACAGATCTAAAACATAATAGAATTGGGAGTATTTAGAGAGTCATCTCAGGATCAGTAGTCTTAGTTTTCCTGAGAGTTTATTGTTCGATTCCATCATTAAACTAAATTTTATTTTCATTTTTATTTTTTTTCCCTCTAGAAAAATGACTGTTTCTTACATTGCTTTGATACTACTTGTGTTAATGGCATTATCATCTAATCCATCACCCAAGCTCAAAATTTCAAAAGCATCTGTTGTTTCTCCTTACCTTTACACCTTGTATCTTTTTTTAGCTTTTTTTTGCAAGACAATGAGGTTAAGTGACTTGCCCAAGGTCACACAGCTAGGTAATTAGTAAGTGTCTGAGGCCAATTTGAACTCTGGATCTCCTCACTCCAGGGCTGGTGCTCTATTCACTCTGCCACCTAGCTGCCCCCACACCTTGTATCTTATAAGTTACCATGTACTGTATGCTTTGCCTATCCTGTATCTGTCCTTTTCATTCCCTTCTCTTCAGTCACAATCTTATGATCTGATTTAAGTCTCCTCACCTAACTGCTCTCTCCATATTGCTTTAGTTTCTCCCCTCTAAAATTCATTCTGCCCACAGTTTCCAGTTCCATTCCACCTAATTCGTAGAAAGTTCCTTAATTCATGTCACTCTCTTGCTCAAAAACCAAACCAAAACAAATATCACAAACAAACAAACAAACAAACAAAAACCACTCAGAATTTCCCAATCCCTTTTATGAGAAAATATAAACTCCCTAGCATTTAAGGTCTTATATAACTTACTTCAATCAATGTTTTCTATCTTCTTTTTTCCTAGTTTCCTTCGGGCACCCAATAGTCTAAGGGAAAAAAATGACTATTTGATGTCCTCAGATATTATCTTATCCTTTCCCAAATCCTTTCATTCCTTAGACTTCTCAGAACGCTTTCCACACCTCTGCCTTTCAACATTATTTTCATCTCTTAAAGGCACATTTAAGGAATCACTTCATTCACAAAAAATGGATTTTCCCTTCCATGAACAACTGTCTCCTTTGCCATTTTTTTCTTTTTTAACTAGATTCACAATTTCATGGGTGAGGAAACTACTTTTACTAAAAATGACTAGAAACTATTTTAATTTATAATGAAATAATGCAATTGGAAAAATATTAATTTTTTTTAAAAAAAGAATGTTGCATGTAGGCAGTTAATCTGAATCGAGGATCTCATAACTTTTATGTCAGTGATGGGACTTTAATACAGTTCTTCCTGATTCCAAAACTAATTCTCTACTTGCTATACCTGAATCTTTTGTGTGGTTGTCTTCTTTCCCTTTTTAAATTGTAAACTCCTTGAAGACAGAAACTATGTCTTTCTTTGGTTCATATCTCCATTGTCTACTTAGCATAATGCCTTAAATCTATATCTATATCTGTAAAATTATGTGGAATGGTTATATTGAATGCATTATTTCTGGCAGTGAAGTATACTATAGGAACTCCCAGGAACTTATGTATTATATTAGTGCAAAAATATATGACATATAGACAGAACATGACAGCACACTACAAGGTAATGAAACAGTATATAAAATTCTGGTAGAATTCTTACCAAAACCACTAGCATGGTAAATAGTGATAGTTACTGGAGCTACTGGACCTGTGGGCAGCTAGATAGAACACTGGCCTTGGAGTCAGGAGGACAGGAGTTTGAATCTGCCCTCAGACACTTGACACTGACTAGCTTTGTGATCTTGGGCAAGTCATTTAACCCCGATTGCCTCACATCCAGAGCTGTCTCCAGTCGTCCTTATTCATATCTGGTACTGGATCCAGATGACTCTGAAAGAGAAAGTGAAGCTGATGACTCAGCACAGCCCCCCCAACCTCAAATCCAATTCACATGTTTGTCATGACATCATCTCTCTGATGTCATGGTTTTCCTCAAAAATGAAGGACAAAACATTATTACTGGACCTGTGATTTCACTGGTTAAAGGAAATTTTCAAATGTGGAAAATTTTCTATCAATGCAATTCAGCACCAATAGCTTACTCAGTCATAGAGTGGGCTTGCATCCAGGTCTCAATGGACTGAGGCTATCTCTATATTTATATATACCCAGCATGTATTAATATTCTGAGATTTGGACTCTATCTTTGCCAACTTCAAACTCTTTGCATGACCTCAATTAAATAACTTATCTGTGCTCATTATGATTACAAAATTACATAATATTTTCTCCCCATACTTTGCTGAGAGAATATATATTTATTTGTATGTTTTGTTTACATAAAAAAGCAATGTCAGCCACCCATATGTCTTATAAAAATGTGAAAGTCTATTAAATCATAGAATTTTAGTGCTGGAAAGGGCATCCATCAGTAGTGATCTTGCATATCAATATAATGGGCTCTAAGCACCTTGAGAGGAAGTACTCATAAGACTTCCTTGCTTCAAATTAAATATCTCCCTTTCTTTCAGTTGCTTATGATCCTAATTTCCCTTCCTTTATCATCTTATTAGCCTTCCTCTAAATTTATCGATCTACTTTATCTATATTCTTCTCAAGTGTTGCCCTCAGCTTTGATCTGGACATGAGATTTCATGAGTGTGAGGAAATTCCAGTATGAAAACTCCCTTAACTTAACACTTAGAGTGTTAAGGAGTTGTCTGGGAAAGAAAGGCTACCTGATCTGCCTCTGGTTACTCAGAGAGCCATGTGCTTAGAAATAAGACTTGAAACTAAAGCTTCTTCTCCAAAGTCATGTCATATTGCCTTTTGTATCTGTTCATTTTAAAAATTATTTGTTTTTAATCAGCCAAGATTTTGCCTTTTCATCCTCCTCCATTCTGACAACTCAGGAAAAATAAAAGTGATCATAAAGGCATATAGCTGATCAAAGCAAACTGACCACGTACTTTAAAAAAAATATCTCATTCTGTGCTCATAGTTCTTTACTTCTTTATTAGGAGGTGGGTACAATATTTCATCATTGGCCTTCTGGAATCCTGTTTCACCATTGTGTGTATAAGTACAGCACAATAATATTCTATCACATTTATATGCTATAACATGTTCATCCATTCTCTAATTTACCAACCCCTCACATTTCCATTCTTTGCAACCTCAAAAAGAGCTACAAAAAAGAACTATTTCTACATCCCTGTTTTGTTTGACTGTTTCCTCATTTAATCTATTTGCACTACCTTCTAACTTCTCCTTCTCCTCTTTCCATCCTTTTTGTTGAGTGAAATGTATTTCCGTAGCCATCTATGTATGCATCCATTCATACACATTTGTGTGTGGTTTCTTCCTTTGAGAAATTCAGATGACAGAGAGGTTCAGAAGTCAGTCACTCCATCTGTCTCCTTGATTGTTTAGACATCCACTTGTGCAACTTGATTCTATGGAATATTTTCCCTTAACTTTCCTTTTCCTTTGCTCTAGAGTTTTCCTCTTTCTCTCTTTCCATTCTTAATATTATCAGAGCACCACTGCTGGCCTTATCTAATTTGCCTCCCTCTACAAACCTAATGATAATAGAGTTCAGAGAGAACACAGATAGCATTTCTTTATATTTGAATGGAAGCAATTTTTCCTGTTTAGTCCTTTATCATTGTTGATTCACGCTTGCCTCTTTATGTTTTTTCTTTCACTCTTACGTTTAAACTTCAAAGTTTTTCACTCCTTTAGTCTTATCAGAAATACATGAAAGTCCTCTAATTTCTTAAGACCATTCATCCTCCCTCTATCTCCCACCTCACTATCATTATGTTCAGTTTTGCTAGGCAAATTTATAACCTTTGCCTCATAGAATATCACATTCCATGTTCTTTCCCCCTTTATACTGCTGTCTGCTAAATTATGTATGATCCTGACTATGGTTCTTGAGTGTAAGAAACAAACACCTTCCTCCCCGGCCTCGGCCCGGGCCCCGGCCGGGTTCGGGCCCCGACCGTACCGCCTCCGCCGCCTCGGCCCGTGCTGGTGCCGGTACCTGTCCCGTTTCTGGCCGACTTTCCGCGGAGTGCCCTGGTCAGCCGCTTCGGGGCTCGGATCCAGATAAAGACCTCGCCCCCGCTGCTGCCCGGGCCCCCATCCCCTCCTCGAGCTGCCCCTCCTCCTGCCCCAGCCCGAGCCCGGCCCCCGGCCCCTTCCCGTTGCTGACCCTGCTTCCTCCGCTCCCTTCCATCAGGCCAGCCTCCGGAGGATGGGGCTACGACTTCAGCCGATGGGGCACTCCGGCCTACCTACTGGGGGCCAAAGGGTGGGTGATGCCAATCACAGCCATGAAGAAAAAGGTACTGTTGACGGATAAGAGTGGGTCTGGGAAGACCAGCATGAGCTCGATCATCTTTGCAAATTATATTGAGAGACATACCCGCCGCCTTGGTGCAACAATTGATGTGGAACATTCTCATGTTCGATTTCTGGGAAACCTGGTGCTGAACCTCTGGGATTGTGGTGGCCAGGACACCTCTTTCATGGAGAACTATTTTACCAGCCAACGGGACAATATTTTCCTCAATGTGGAGGTTCTGATTTATGTATTTGATGTGTGGAAAGTCGGGAACTGGAGAAGGACATGCATTTACTACCAGTTGTGTCTAGAGGCCATCCTTCAGAATTCTGCTGATGTCAAGATCTTTTGCCTTGTATACAAAATGGATCTTGTTCAGGAGGATCAGGGGGAGCTGATTTTTAAGGAAAGAGGGGAAGACCTGAGAAGGTTGTCTCGCCTATTGGAATG
The DNA here is from genome assembly GCF_037893015.1 of Macrotis lagotis. Taxonomy (NCBI): domain Eukaryota; kingdom Metazoa; phylum Chordata; class Mammalia; order Peramelemorphia; family Peramelidae; genus Macrotis; species Macrotis lagotis. The sequence goes on along the minus strand of NC_133660.1, from coordinate 48,958,562 downwards.
TGCTTGTTTTTGAACATCTATCTGGGATGAAACACTCTATAAGGCCTGGTCCAGTATAGTCTATCAGCTCATCCCCAACATTCAGCAGCTGGAAATGAACCTAAGAAATTTTGCTCAGATTACTGAAGCCATGAAGTGCTCCTCTTTGGAAGAGCAACTTTTCTGGTAATTTCCCATTACCATTGTAAAGAACAACTCGATGTCCACAGTTGGCAGCTTCCTTCTAGAGCATGGAAGTCTGGAACTCTAACTTTGCTGCTTTCATTGACATCTTTACTTCCAACACCTACGTGATGGTTGTTATGTCTGTTCTATCAATACCCTGTGCAGCCACCCTGATCAATATCTGCAATGCCAGGAGGAACACTTCGAGAAGCTGGATGGAGTGAGTGGATGGACCAAAGCACAGCCTTCTCATGTGTTAAATGTGCTCAGGTGATACTCTGGGAGTTGTCAGTAGTCCATTTTTTGGTTTGCTCTTGAGTTTTGGGAATTTACTATTACCATAATGTATTCAGGCCTTGAGATTAATGCTGCTTGTCACCTCTATTCTTCCCCTGTGCTCCCCCTTCTTCCCATTGAGACACACCTATATATATATATATATATATGTATATATATATATATATATATATACCCATCCTCGTATACATGCTATGTGATTCCAGATACTCATCCAAAGCCAAAATACAGTTCCACAGAGTCACACGGTCATATAATAAGACACTAACCCAACAGGACATGAAGAAGGTCTTCATAGAAAAGGAAAGGTTCATAGGACACGGGAAGAGGGCTTGCAAATCTTATGTTAACATAGTTCTAATAGTTATGCATGCCAGTCCTTTAGTTTGGAATATCTGCCTCTGATAATGAATGACCTGGATGGATGGATGGATGGATGGGATGCTGCTCTTATCAGCAAGATGCTACAAAGCATTTCTCAATCCCTCCTTGTTCTCAATAATAGAAGAAAATGTTACTCCTTAGAGACCTCTAGCTCCTGCAGCTTGCAAGTGTGTAGCTTTTCTTTAGATTGTTTTGTCCTCTTTTGCCAATGGCAAAAGCCTATGGATCTTCAGGAGTTCTTCCCCATTTTATTCCTGGAGAATTCCTGTATTAGCCACTCAGTGATCAATTTGTATAAGTTTTATGTTATCTGTATTAATCTTCAGACAAAATAAAGTACTTGTGGCAAAGAAAAAAAAAGAAACAAACACCTTACCAAAAGCTCAAAACTGTCATCAGTGGACCAAAGAGGATCCGTTTATTAAAAATATATTAAGATTGGGTGTCCAAAATAGAAGTGGACACAGAAGGCACATGAAATCAGTGCTTTTTATCTCCTGTCTAGAAACACAAGTCCCTCCCATCTCCCCAGTTGGTTGGGTATTGCCAAGGTCAAAGGCCTATCTGATTCTCTCCCCATGTGAGTTCAAATTCCTTATCAAACCTCCCCTTCCTCACAATTTGGTAAACTTTATGAAAGGTCTAACAGATGTGTGATTCTGACACTTAGACTGGCACCAGTTCATTCACTAATTCACCTTTTAATTTTATGGTCCCTTGTTTATGGTCCCTGCTGCCAGTCCATCCCCTTCCAAGAGAATCCCCTTGTTTTCAATAAGATGCAAATTAGATTGATTCTATCACCATAGCTTCTTTCCTTAGCTACTTCTCTGTAAGATATAAATGAATTTTCTCAGTTTCCCTTAACTTATATAAAAATGAAACCTAATCACTTATCACATTTAGTACTTGAACTCTTTCTGACTATGTGCAGTATTTTATCTTTGACTTGAGAAATCTCTGGATTTTTTTAACTTTTAAAAATTATTGCATTTTATTTTTAATTTATGGAATAAGACAAGCATTTCCATAACATAGTACAATAAAATAGATGATAATTTATTAAACTGCAAATCTATTATACACAATTTTACTATTATTACTTTCAAATTTCTTTCAAATAAACAACAAAATTATCATGTAAATTTCTTTTCTTCTCTCCCCACCCCCCCATGCAAAAAGGGGTGCACACACACACACACACACACACACACACACACACACACATATATTTAAATTTGTATATATACAAATATACATATTTCTAAAATGGTAGCCCCTGGCTACTTGGGTTCAGTTCTGCCTATGAGGAATCATTATTCAGACTGGGAAAGCATGAGTAGAAATTTAAAAAAAGTTATTTAAAGGGTTACAAGACATAGGAAGGGTTGGGGGGGAGAGAGAGAGAGAGAGAGAGACAGATAAAAGGACAGCCTAGCAACCTTGGCTGGGTCATGGTCAGGAAAGACAAGCAGGCCCCCAACCAGGGTCCAAGCAGGTTTTTACATCTGCTTCTCATCCCTAGGGCAAAAAGCTGAACTCCCTTCCCCTATACAGGACCAAGAATTAGGTAGAGGGTAAAGCCCAAGGAGATCAGAGTACAAATTTTACATTAAACAATGAATCAATGATACATTAAGAATGGGGGGAGATCTCCACCCCAAGTAGCTTTTAAGATTACAATTATTTTAGTTACAATCATAATTCTCTACTTCAAGTCAATTTACATCTCAAATGTCAATTTACATCTCCACCCAAATTCTTTCCCACACATTCAAATTCTCTTAATCTTCCTCCACATCTTTCTCCCCTCAATCATTTCAGAACCAGAATCTTCTGGGCCTTTCAAAGTACATTTAGAGATGAATGTATTACACTGAGGACTTAATTGAGGTAGGGTCCAGGGGATGATTGGCTGGCACAGCTGGTTGGCATCTTGCAGAGGCTGATCTTGGAGCTATACAGCTAAGAGAAACAAAAACTCAAGGAAAAAATGGAGCAAGCAAAAACCAGAGATATTGTAACAGAGAAGGCTATTTAACAGAGGTTTTATAATTAGGAAAAACTAGAAATTTTTTAAGGGGCAAGAATTATACTTGATCCTAATGATCTAAGCCAATATCAAAAATACATTTTCATAAGAGCATGGGTTCCAATATAACAGATTCCTTGATGGCTGTTTACAACATAAGTTATAAACAAAAGTTTTCAGAAAAGCATTTGAAAACTGCACATGTCCAAAAAGTAATTTACAACAAAATTTTCTCTTTTAACTTTGGCCATGATTAGAATGAACAAAAATTCTAGTTGAAGAATGGATCTCTCCTTTAAAGCCATTAAATATGCCAATGGGCAATATCCTGATCCACTGGCTCACTCTCAAACTTAATTATGATGCACCTGGAATGATCATGGCAATTTGCTATTACAGAGCAGAGAGGGACACAAGGATATTCCCTTATAAAGTCATAGAGACAATATTCTTCAATGGGCCAGATGAAGGAACTTTTAACTCCATAGGGCTAAATGGCTTCATTGGCATATTGTCTTTCTATCATATTGGCATATTGTCTTTATCATACCTGATGTCAGGCAAATCAATATGTTGTAATATAACAATTAACTATAACCACAGCTTCAGGTGGCTTCAGCACTAAGGAGAACTAAGAGTGTGCCAGGCTATAAGTTGGTATAAGAGATCCAAGGAAAAGATCATAATTCAGGTGTTGCTCATGTAGCTAAGGACAGTGCTGTAAATGAAATGCAATAAACAGATTGAGATGTAAAAATAATCCTAATTCATATTTTTTTTTATAAAATCAACTTTTTGCAAAAAAAACATTTAGTTTTTAACTAGGTTTAAAATAACTAAACATTTCCTTCTGGCTAAAAGGTTACCCATCATCTCCATACTTCTCACACAACAGCTGGCTAGAGATTGTCAGAGAAATCTCAAATCCTCATTATTTTATCTTCCTCATGTTACATAGGTGCTTTTCCCCCAAAGCAAATAACCACAGTTTAGTCCCAGTTTACATATACAGCTAGACGTTTCTATAAACTTTTAACTACTAGCCATCTCAGAATACAAATTACTTTCTGAATTCTTTAAAAAAATTAGACCACCCCTTCAAAACAATCACATGTTAATTCCAGGCTTTAGCATTACAGTATTCATATAGCTTACATGTTCAAAAGAGAACCAAACACTGTTAGTATTTCTTTGAAGTTATAAAAGAATATCACATAACTGATAAATACATATATATATATATATTCCCTTCTATAAATATAAGATGATAAGTGATGAGACAAAGATTACAACTTTCTTCCTTTACCATCAAAAGACCTTATGAGATTGACTATATATCAATTTAACATCAAAACAAATCCAATTACAAAATTAGTACGCTATCTCTTCCCCAAAAGAAGTCAGTAGATTATATATGATTCAATATTCCCCAATTCCTTGAAATACAATTTATCCCAGTTGTATTTTCCTTCTTAACACACACAAGTTCTTAAGATTTGTTACAAAACTTAGGTGACTAAATTACTCTCATTTAGCTCTCAGATAGTTTCTTTTTAAACACAAGGGTGACCTTTTCCTATCAAAGGCCTTCCAGCACTCTTTTCAAAGCTTCTTGAGGGCAGGAAGTCTGAATTTACTAAACCTTAAAGTCTCCATTAACCTAAGTTGAATATGGTTTTCAGTCAATATTATTAGGTCAACAAAAACTTAGCTCACAGCTGAAATCATTTCAAACATTGTCACTTACAAACTTTCAAATGGTATAAGCGGATAGGCTCAGATTCCATTATTTAAAGATGAAATCTGAATTTCCTAGTCCCAGAAAAAGTTTTCCCCCTTTTTTTCCTTAACTAATTGACACTCAATCTGCCCATTTACCCTTCGCCCTCCCAGTCTTTTGTAGCCCAGCTAAATGGGGCTTGGAAAAACGTGGTTATTCCCTCCCTCCCCAAACCAGGAAGGTATGGGGGTCCACTGTTTTCTAAAACAAGTTTTGGGGGTGCCTTACCTTTCCTGCAGTGAACCATGCATTCCAACTGAGACATAGGTTTGAATTTCAAAGTTCTAAAAAAGTAAGATTTTCCTTCTCCCCCCCCTCCCTCTGCAAAGGGTAGGGGGCAGCAGAGTATGAGAGTGAGCATTTCACTGAGAAAGAATACCACTGGGGTGGCTCGGTGGCATAGTGGATAAAGCACTGGCCCTGGAGTCAGGAGTACCTGGGTTCAAATCCGATCTCAGACACTTTAATAATTACCTAGCTGTGTGGCCTAGGGCAAGCCACTTAACCCCATTTGCCTTGCAAAAACCTAAAAAAAAAAAGTGCCACCCAAGGATAATTTCCAGGAGTTCAGATGTTTTGCTTTTGCCAATTCTAATTCCTTCCAAGGAGCAAGCACACAGCTGGGGGAGAAGTATTGGTACCGGATCCCCCCCCCCCCCATATTTTATTAATTGATAGGTAGGCAAACATGTCATTTGGACATATGCTGAAAGTCCTTCCTTAACAACCCTCACTCACAGTGGGGTATAAACCAAACACACCTCCCTCAGAACTGCCAAAACCAACACATCTTAGAACTGCCAACGCTGGCCAGTCTGAAAACAGGACAGGCTCACACCAGGGCTACTGCTAAACACCACGTGGGTTTAGCTTTGCTGACAACCCTCAAACTCAGCTTTTTTCCATTTTCCAGAAAAAGGTAAACACAGAAGGAGGGCTAGAGGTCCTTTAATTTTCCTACTCTTCTAAAAATCTATCATCTAAAAGACAGGGTTGTTGCTTCTCACCTATGGAGCTTGAGCCAATTTCCCAGTCTGGGCAGAGAGAATCCCTTCATTGGTCACCAAAATGTAGCTGCTGGCTACTTGGGTTTGGTTCTGCCTATGAAGAATCATTATTCAGACTGGGAAAGCATGGGTGGAAATATAACAAAAGATTTACTAAAAATGTTACAAGACATAGGAAGGACTAGGGAGAGAGAGAGAGAGAGAGAGAGAGAGAGAGAGAGAGAGAGAGAGAGAGAGAGAGAGAGATAAAAGAACAGCCAAGAAGCTTTGGCTAGGCCATGGTCAGGACTAAGGTAAAATAAATTTTAAAAAACCATGGGATAGGAAGGAACAACATAAGCTATTACTTATTATTTTGAGAAAAACAAACTCCATTTACTCCTATAATCCCTAGTGTTTTTAATGGTTGAATGTTGAATTTTGTCAAGAGAAATTTTAAAAAAATGAACATAGTGTTCATTCATATTCTGTGTTTTTTTTTGTTTTTTTTTGTCTGAATATGGATAGTGCTGTTTCATAAGGCTGTCTTAGTTCTCTGAACTGCTGAGAGCAGCTGCATCCACCACAATTGATCAAATCACAATGTTGTTGTTAATGTGTATAATATTCTCTTAATTCTGCTCCCTTCACTTAGCATCAATTCTTTCCATGCTTTTCTAAAGTTCAACTTCTTAACATTTATATGCCATTGTTCATTTCTCAAATGATGAACATCCCTTCAATTTCCAATTCCTTGCCACTACAAAGAGATGCTATGAATACTGGAATATGTGGGACTTTTCTTATTTTTGTGATTTTTTCCAGATAAAAATCTAGTACTGATATTGTTGAGGCAAAGGGTATGATCAGTTTTATTATTCATCTTTAGGCATAGTTCCATATTGCTCTCCAGAAGGGTTAGATTAGTTCACAACTCCACAACAGCTTATAATGTCCCAATCCTCCCACAGCCTCTCCAACATTGACTGTTTTCCCTTTTTGTCATCTTAGACAATCTAATAAATGTCAGGTGGTTCCTCAAAATTGTCTTAATATTATTTTCCAGTTTTCCCAGTAGTTTTTGCCAAATAATCATTTCTTATTTTAGAAGCTAATGTTTTGGGGTTTGTTAATAGATTGCATAGACTTTTACTGCTGTATTTTTTGCAGCTATTCTAATCCACTGGTCTCTATTTCTTAACCAGTACTAGGCAGTTTTGATGACCATCACTTGATAGTTTTTACAGTTAGATCGCCTTTCTTTATATTTCTTTTTCATCAATTCCCTTGATATTATTGACCTTTTGTTGCTCCAGATGAATTTTGTTATTCCTTTTTTCTAGCTCTGTAAAATAGTTGGTAATATGATGGGTATGACAATTTGGGTAGAATTGTCATTTTTATTATAGTAGCTCAGCTTAAAAAATGAGTGATTGATGTTTTTCCAATTGTTTAGATCTGACTTTCCTTGTGTCAAAAATATTTTGTAACTGGGTTTTTAAAGTTGCTGGGTTTGTCTTGGGAGGAATGTTCCTAAGTATGTTATGTTGCCTGCAGTTACTTTAAATGGAATTTCTATTTTATCTCTTGACTTTGGGTTTTGTTGTTCATATATAGAAATGCTGATGATTTATGAGGGTTTATTTTATATTCTGCTACTTTACTGAAGTTGTTAATCATTTCAAGTAGTTTTCTAGTTGATTTTCTAGGATTCTCTAACCATGTTATCTGCAAAGTGTGAAAGTTTTGCTTTCTCATTGGCAATTCTAATTCCTTAAATTTCTTTTTCTTCTCTTATTGCTAACATTAATATTTCTAATACTACATTGAATAGTAGTGATGACAATGGGCATACTTGTTTCAGCCTTGATCTTATTTGAAATGCTCCTTGTTTATACTCATTGCATATAATAGTTTTTGCTGATTTTAGATAGCTATTTCTTATTATTTTGAGAAAAAACTCTACTCCTATAATCCCTAGTGTTTTTAATAGTTGAATGCTGAATTTCTCAAAGGTTTTTTTCAGCATCTATTGAGATAATCATATGAATTATTTTGGTTTTGTTATTGAAATGTTAAGTTATGGTGAGTGCTTTCCTAATATTGAACCATTACTGACAATTTGATATAAATCCTCCCTGATCCTGGTATATTATCTTAGTAATAACATGCTGTAATATTCATTTGGGAGACGGGTCTATAATTTTCTTTGCTTTGACTCTTCCTGGGTTAGGTATCAGCACCATATTGGTGTCATAAAAGGAATTTGGTAGAACTCTTCTCCTATTTTTAAAAGAAATTAATGTAGATTTGGAATTAATTTTTCCTTAAATATTTGGTAGAATTCACTTGTATATCCATCTGGACTTAGAGATTTTTTTCTTAGGCAGTTTTTTGATGGTTTCTTCAATTTCTTTTTTCTGAAATGGTATTAATCAACATTTTTATTTCTTCTTCTGGTTAATCTGAGTAGTTTTTATTTTTGTAAATATTCATCCATTTCACATAGATTGTCAAACTTTTGGCATGCAGCTGGGCAACCTAATTTTAAATTCTGTTTAAATTCCTCCTCATTTATGGTGAATTCTCCATTTTCATTTTTGATCCTGGTAATTTGGATATTTTCTTTTCTTTAAATGAGATTAATCAAAGGTTTGTTTATTTTTATTGCTTTTTTCATAAAACCAACACTTAGTTTTATTTAGTAAAGTAATGGTTTTCTTGCTTTCAATTTTATTAATCTCTCCTTTGATTTTCAGAATTTCTAATATAGCATTTGATTGGGGATCTTTAATTATTTGTTTTTTTAGCTTTTTTTAGTTCCTTACCCAATTTATTGATCTGTCTCTATTTTATTCGTATAACCATTTAGAGACATAAAATTACTCCTAAAACTGCTTTGACTGCATCCCATAAATTTTGATATGATGTCTCATTGTTGTCATTTTCTTGGATGAAATGGTTGAATTTTTTTTTATTTTTATGGTTTGTTGTTTGATCCACTCATTCTTTAAAATTAGATTATTTTGTTTCCTATTAACTTTTATGCTATCTTTCCATGGCCTTATTACATGTAATTTTTATTACAACATGATTTGAAAAGCACAGATTTATTATTTCTGCCTCTCTACATTTGATTGTAAAATTTTAATGCCCTAATACATGATCAGTTTTGATACAGGTGCCATATACTACAGAGAAAAAGATATATTCTTTTCTATCAATATTCAGTTTTCTCTATAAGTCATATCTAAGTTTTATATGATTATATTTGTCTGCTTTAACTTCCTTCCTGTTTATTTTATAGTTAGATTTCTCTATTTCTTAGAAAGGGATGTTAAGATCTCTGGTCATCATAGTTTTGCTATATGTTCTTGTAATTTGTTCAGCTTCTCCTATAAGAATGTGGATGCTATACCACTTAGTAATTATGTATTTAAAAATGATAAAACTTCATTGCCTGTAGCGCCTTCTAAGAAGATGCATTTTCCTTCTTTATGCCTTTTAATAAGATCTATTTTTGCTTTTACTTTGTCTGAGATCAGGATTGCTACTCTTGATTTTTTTTATTTCTGCTAAAACATGAGATATTTTGCTCCAGTCTTTTACCTTTTTGCTGTATATATATCTTTCTGCTTCAAATGTGTTTTTTGTGAACAACATATTGTAGGATTACAGTTTTTAATTCATTTTGCTGCCCACTTTCATTTTATGGTAGACAACACTTTCACATTTACAATTAAGATGACTAATTCTTTTTTTCCTCCATGCTTTCTTTCCCCATTTATACTTTCCATTTTCCTTTCCTTTATTTCCAGTCACCAATGTTTTGTTCCCTTTTCCCTAAAGTAATTCTTTGGGTTTTTTTTGTTTTGTTTTGTTTTTGCAAGGCTTAAGTGACCTGCCCAAGGTCACACAGCTAGGTAATTTTTAAGTGTCTGAGGCTAGATTTGAACTCAGGTCCTCCTGACTCTAGGACCATGCTCTATCCACTGTGTTACTTAGGTGCCCCAAAACATTTCTTTTAAATTAACTTTAGCTTTCCTTTTATCTTTGCCTTCTCTTTTATCACTCCCTTTCCCCTACTTTCCTATAGGGTAGAATAATTTTTAAATCCATTTGAGTTTAAATATTCATGTTATTACCTCTCTGAGTCAAATCTATTGAGAGTAGGACTCACACCCTCCCTACTTTCCCTCAATTATAATAGGTCTTTGCCTAGCCTTCTCCTTCTTATTATGTCTTTATTGTTTTAACCTTGTGTTGTACCTAAAACCCCTTTGTCAAAATATACTTCTTTTAGCTGTCCTGATAGAAATACCATTCTCAAAGGTTGATAGATTGATTGCTTGATCAATTACTAAGCAACATTGCCTCATATTTACTAATTATATTTCTCTCTTCTGTCTCATTAGAATACATAATTCACATCAAATTATAGTTGATTTATCCTTGCCCCTCTTTTCAAGTACTTTCCATGGATGCACAATACTTATATGCCAAAACATCATGCAAAGTCAAAGTATTTCATGAGCCATTTATACCTCCCTGCCCCCAATACACTCCCTCCAATTGTAGCCAAAGCATGAAGAAAATCAAAATCTCTTCATGATGTTTTCATGTCCAGTCCCTCTAAATGTACCCTCTCCCTTTATGTACCACTCCAATCAAAAACCTACAACCTTACCCAACCAAATTATTAGTTACCTTCCTTCTATGCCTTTAGCTCTCCAACAATACCACTATAAACTTTGTTTACCAAAGAATGAATTAAGATCACTTCCTTACCTATTTATGTCCAACTCTTCTCAGTATTGCTTCCACCTTCTTTTCCAATTGTATTACAACCCTCCTTAGTTAAATTCATTTTGTGATTTAATTATATATAGAACCTCTAAGTACTCTCCTTCCCTCTATCTCTATAGGAAATAACACTCTCACAGTCAACACTGCATTCATGTCTTATTTATAGCCATATCCTCTAAGTACAATTCCTTCAAGTATAATCAACCCTTTAATGACCCAAAGAAAAATACAATTCTTAAGAGTTGCAGGTGCTATCTTTCCTTGAAGGAATGTATTCAGTTTAATGTTCTTGACTAGCATTTCCTCAGTCCTCTTTCTGAGTCCTCTCATGAGTTTTGTATTTGAAAAACAAATTTTCAGTTCAGTGCTGGTCTTTCTATCAGAAAATTTTGGAAGTCCTTTGTTTCATTTAAAATCCATCTTTTCCCCTGTCAGAATATGCTGAATTTTTCAGGAGGGTAAATTCTTAGTTATAATCCAAGGTCCTTTACCCTCTGAAATATCATATTCTAGGCCCTCTGATCCTTTAATATTGAATCTGATAAGTCCAGTATAATTCAGATTGTTTCCTTTATATTTAAATTGCTTCCTTTTGATCACTTGCAGTATTTTCTTAGTTGAGAATTCTGAACTTTGTCTATGATATTACTTGGAGTTTTTGTTCTGGGTGTTTTTCTCTGGAGGTGTTCTGTGCGTTCTTTCAAGGACTATTTTGTATTCTTGATTTAGTATGTTAGGATAGTTTTTCATTATAATTTCATAAAAGATATTTTCCAGGCTTTATTTTAAATCTACGCCTTTGGTTAGATCAATAATTTGTAAATAATTTCTCCTGGATCTATTTTCCAGGTTGTTTGTTTTTCCTAAAAGGTATTTTGTATTTTCATCAATTTTTTCAGCCTTTTGATTTTGTTGAATAAAGTCTTGATGACTCATAGATTCATTAGTTGTTATTTGTCCAATTCTAATTTTTAGAGTTCAATTTTCTTCAGTCAGCTATTGTATTTCCTTTTCCAGTTGGTTAATTTTATTTTTTCTGCTGAGTTGCATTCCCTTTCAAGTTGGTCAATTTGGTTTTTAGATGAGCTGTATTCCTTTTCCAGTTGGTTGATTTTATTTTTTGATGAATTACATTCTTTTTCCACTTGGTTATTTGTACTGTTAAAGGAGTTGATTTCTTTAGTCAGTTTTTCATAATTTTCCTGCACGGTTCTTATTTCTTTTTTTCCATTTTTCTTCTTTCTCTCTCTTTTTTGGTTATTAATTTTTTTTAAGCTCTTCCATGAGATTTTGGATTTTAGTCCAATCCAGTATGATATCGATGGCATTTTTATCATCTCTATCTGAATAGTAGCTTTTTATGGTTAGTGCTCTTTTTGTTTTTTTTTACTCATTTTGCTAGTTGGGGTCTGCTCCTAGGGTAAAGGGAGTATAGTCCTGAGTTTTTAATCCACTCTGCTATTCCCTTACATTTTAAGGGAGAGTTCATCCCATTCAAAGTTATGATTACTAATTCTTTAATTGCCCTCCATGCTATCTTCCCTCTGTTTGTATTTTTCTCCCTTCCCCCCTGTTTATCCATATTCCCAAGTATTTTGTTTCTGAATATCACCCCTTCAGTGTGTTTGCCCTCCTTCATCACCCCTCCCCTTTCTTTCCCCTTTCCCTTTTTTCCCTTTTCCCTTTTCCCTTCCTTTCCTTTTGTTAGTTCCCCTTTTTTTCCCAATCCCCCTCCCTTTTTCCATCCCCCCTCCCCTTTTCCCTTTTTAATATTTGAAAGATTAGATGTGTTTTAAGTTAACTAAGTATGTGTAAGTTGACATTAAGCCAAGTCTGATGAGAAGAAGATTCAGGTGTTTCTCATCTCCTCCCTTCTTCCCCTCTATTGCCATAGGTATTTTGTACCTCTTAGTGTAAAGAGATTTACCCCATTCAATCCCCTCCCTTCTCCTGTCTCCTTCCTGTCCCCCTTTTTAAGGAGGTAGTGTTTTTAAGATCATTCTATCTGAGTCATAAAAAATTCTGAATATTCATCACTTCTGGTTAAGTACATTCTATCTAATAGAGTTAAAATTCTTGAGAGTTATTAGTCTTTCTTCCAAGTGGGGTTAAAACCAGTTACATCCCATTGGATAGCAGTATCATGGATAGATCATGAATGTCCATCACTTCTGGCTAGGTATATTCTCTCTGTTAGAGTTACAATTCAAGATTTATGAGAATCTTTTCCCCCATACTGGGATATAGCCAGTTTCAACTTATTGGATAGCAGTTTTTTTTTTCTTTTACTGCCCGCCCCTTTTTTTAAACCTTTTAATGTGTCTCTTGAACCTCCTGTTTTATGTCCAAATTTTATATTTAACTCTGGTCTTTTCATCAGGAATTTTTGGAATTCTTCTATTTTGTTAAATGTCCATCTTTTTCCCTGGAAGAGAAGGCTCAACTTTGCATAATAGTGGATTCTTGGCTGCATTCTCCCTTGCTCTTCAGAATATCTCATTCCAGGCCCTTCAGTCCCTAAATGTTGATGCACCCAGGTCCTGTGTAATCCTTACTGTGGCTCCTTGATATTTAAATTGTTTCTTTCTGGCAGATTGCAGGATTTTCTCTTTTATCTGATAGTTCTGGAATTGGGCCACAGCATTCCTTGGTGTTTTCATTTTAGGATCTTTGTCTGGAGGGGATCAATGTATTCTTTCAATAACTACTTTGCCCTCTGGTTCCATGATATCAAGGCAATTTTCCATCACTAGATCCTTTAATATTAAGTCCAGGCTTTTTTTTTCTCTTCAATGTTTTCAGGAAGTCCAATAATTCTCAGGTTGCTCCTCCTCTACCTATTCTCGAGGTCAGTGGTTTTGCTGATGAGGTATTTTACATTTTCTTTTATTTTTTTCTATTTTTTGATTTTGTTTAAAAGGTTCTTGCTGTCTCATGAAGTCATTAGTTGCAGACTCCATTTTTTTTTTTTTAGGAAGGAGCTGTCTTCATTAACCTTTTGCAACTCCTTTTCCAATTGGTCAATTCTACTTTTGAAAGAGCTTTCCATTTGACCAAATGAGGTTTTGAGAGAATTATTTTCTTTTTGCATTTGCCCAATTGAGGATCTGAGAGAATCATTCTCATTTTATATTTGTCCAATTGATTATCTGAGAGATTTATTCTCATTTTTGTATTTGTCCATTGTATTTTCTAAGGATTTGTTTTCTTGTTGCAAGGTATTAATTGTCTCTCCCAAATTTTCCAGTTGATTTTTAAACTCCTTCCTTATTTCTTCAAGGAAGGCTTTCTGTGCTGAAGACCAGATCGTATTCTCCTCAGAGGTTCCAGGTCTCTCTGAGTTAGGGTCTTTTCCTTCTAAGAATTTTTCTATGGATCCATCTTTCCGCTGACCCTTCTTCATTTTGCTAAGACCTTCAGTTGGGGAGGGGCTGTTTCACAGGCATTTGGCATAGCTAGAGGCTTTGCTCACTGAGTGCAATTTCTCTGGCTGGCCAGTAGGAGGTGCTGGTTGCTTACTCTGGAGTTTCTGTGACCTTGATTGAGGTCTTCTCCCTTAGCTTGAAGAGAGCAATTGAAGCTATTTGAATCCTTTTGCCTTCAATCAATGGTGGGCTTTACTCTGGGGTGAGGTCATCCCTCTCCCTATTGTTAGCTGGGCTGGTTCTTCTGCTCACACACCTGTGCCTGAGGCAGAAGTAGTCTGTATTTGTTTGTTCTGGGAAGAGGCCTCAGGCACAATGGAGGCTTGGACTCAGAGTTCCTCAAACCAGAGGAGCCCAGGGATGGTCTCCGCAACTCTCCTGCACTGGAACTTTCCCTCCAGCCCTGTTGGCAAGCTCCAGAAGGTCAGAGCCAACACCAGTGCCTCTGCTCCCTAGTTGATTCAAGCCCCAGTGGTCTAGACCCACCACTGATCTAGCAGGTCCAGCTCTCGGACCCTCAGGCTCCCTGGCTCCAATTCAGCCTCTAATCTGGCTGATCTGGGGCTGATCCGCCCTCTGCACCGTGATTCACCCAAGGCTGCTGGGAGAAACAAATCCTGAGGTAGATGTTCTTTCTCCTGGCTTTTCTTTCTGGGTTTTGTGGGTCAGATTTCTGTTAAGAAGTTTGTTTCATATGATAGATGGAGAAAGATCAGGAGACTTTAGAACTGTGTCTGTCTTCTCTCCACCATCTTGGCTGGAAGTCTAGTCCTGAGTTTTTGCAATGAATCTGGAGTCTGATCCCTGACTTATGGCTTGCCAAGATGTTTCTGATGCAGTCCAGGCATTGCCTATGCAGAGGTTTTGGTTCCTCCTTTATGTCCAGGCTTTGCCTATGCAGTGGTTTGTTCCCTATTCAGTCCTAGCTGTTGCCCCAGTGTTCCCAGGGTTCAGACTTTATCTGAGTTGGGACTGCTATCCAGTTGTCAGGACCTGGGCTGCACTGTGGCTAGAAGACTCCTGCTACCATTCCTATTCCTATTCTCTCAGGTATTTAGGTCTTACTTTCCCTTTTACCCTGAAGAGAAAGACCTTCACTGAAGATCCTCTATGATGTCTATAGGTGAGAATTTGGGGGTTCTTTTTTCACAGGATCTGTAACTTTAATGTCTGTGTAGAGGTTTCACTTAGTGTTATGTAGAGAAAAGCTCCAGGATCTATCATGCCACCATCTAGACTCTGCCCCAGAAATCCTCAAAGTGAATTCTTGACCTCATTCCATCCCCAGTGTCTACAGATCTCCCTAGCTACTTAGCTATGATGAGCTGGGCTAGATAAAGGACACATAGTGACTTTTTTTCTGGATTTTCTCATCAGGATTCAGCCTGTACATGTTTTAGGTCTGTTTGGAAGTTTGTAGAAGGGAACACATTGTACTACTTCCCATCACTCTTCCAGTTTGGCTCTCCTTCTGCCTTATCTATCTGATTAGCATGGTCCACTGATGATCAAAAAAAGTGTAGAGGACTATATTTCTTTTGTTCTGGATGGTTAACTCCCTATTCTTGAGAATAATGAAAGGATACCATGAAGTGGATACATGATTTGAATTCAAATTCCATATTTCTATTGGACTGAAACTAGTTACCATATTTTCTATGTATTATAACATTGAATGATGATATCACTTCATGGAATTCATCATTCAGAGGCTTTTCATAATGCAGCAAATGACAATACTATTTTGATTGCAATGTGTTACTGTTTTCATATTGAGTTTGTAGTCTGCTAAAGCCACCAGATCTTTCACATACTTACCTCTGTAACCCTAGTATCAGAAATACTCTTGTATATGAGATGTTGCCTCTAATGATATTGAACATTTCTAAAACCTTTTTTTGTAAAAAATGTGGAAAATGATTTGTTTTTTTCAATTTTTTGATTCACCCTTTCTGTTCTTATAAACGCATATGCACATGAAGGTATACACCTTTATAGACACACATAGACACATACCTTTAGTCACTTTATAGTAGTTGTAATAATGTAATTAACAGAGAAATTCACTATTAAAATTGAGTTACAATTTTTTTTAACAAATCTTCACTTGGAGATGATAAAATTAATTTTGAACATAAGCATCAAGGAGAATATTAGGGGAAAAACTCAACAACACACTACACAAAAAACAAGCAAACTAGATAATAGAATAAAAAAGACTACAGAAACGAGAATAAGAGGCTGATTTGTTTTCCTTCATTATCTGTGTTCCTGGGCAAGTCATCATACTATTCTCATAATCAATTTTTCTTAATTTGAAAAAAAAAGGAGAAAACTATTTAAAAGTTTCATGGAAAATAGTTTCTAAGCTGTTATAATTGCTCATTCATACTTGACAGTGCAAATGTGAGAAACTACCACTTTTTTTTTATTTTGGCAATATTTATTGAACATTTTAAATGTGTTCAAAAGTCTGGAGTTTCTTTCCTTCCTGCTTTATCCCCAGTCAAGCATAACTACTTGTTGCTCAGACTCAGTTTCCTATCTGTAAAACAAATCTCTAAAAAGCATTACAGTTCTAAAAGACTAAGATTTCATTATCATCAGTATAGTTACAAATATCTTTGACTCCTCACTCTCTCCGTTCTCATCTTCTAAGGTGATGAGGTTCAGGCTTTTATTATCTTTCATCTAGATTATTGCAAAAATATCATAACTGTTCTGTCTAAATCAAATCTCCCCACTTGATAGTGGGGATACTCTTTACTCTGCTGCCAAAGTAACTTTCTTTAAATAAATATCTTATCATGTACTTCCCTAATATGGAAATTCCAATGGTTCTTATTGAATCTTAGAATCAAATATAAAATCCTTTGTTTAGTTTTCAAAGTCTAACCTAAACCTAGTTTTCCAGCCTCATTATCCATTATTCCACCTATAGCATTGCCATTCTAGACAAAATAGTCTTCCCTTTTGTTCTTACCCATGACACTCCATTTCCTGTCTCCTTGCCTTTTTTCATTGATCCTCTTGACTTTTACTCTCTTCTTCACTTTTGCCTTTAATATGCACCACAAGTACTACTTTCTAAATGGGGTCATTCTCTGATACCCACAAGGAGTAGAGCCTTTCATCCAAAATTATATTTTATTTAATTGTATTCATTCTCTTTATATTTATTTTATACATACATATTTATATCTATATTTATAATCTATTCTTGCTGACTCTTCATGTTAGAATATATGTTACTTGGCTATAAGGATGTCTTTTAATTCTTTGTATTCATAACCTCTGTGTACCTGCTACACATAGTAAGGAGTAATAAATATTTATTCTAACAATAATATAGTACTACATGTAGTTATGATACATAGTCATAAAATATATAATAATAAATGCTTCTTGATTGATTATTCCATTGGAGAAAGTTTAGTGGGTTTCCTGGTCACAATATAAGCAAAGTGAATGGCAGCGAAATAGAGAAGGGCACACACAATTACTCTTTTAGCTTCTATAAAAATAGTAATTTAGTGACACTGTTGTAAAAAGCAGTAGACTGCATATATATGTGTGTATATATATATATATATACACACATGTGTATATATACATATATCCATATCTATGTCCATATCCCTATCCATATCCTCATCTATATCATATATCTATATCTATGTCTACATCTACGTCTATATCTATATCTATATCTACATCTACATCTACATCTATATCTATCTATATCTATATGTATATCTATGTCTATATCTATATCATCTATATCTATATCTATAATCTATATCTATATCTATGTCTATGTCTATATCTACATCTACATCTACATCTACATCTACATCTACATCTATATCTATATCCATATCTATATCTACATCTACATCTATATCATCTATATCTATATCTATATCTATATCATCTATATCTATGTCTACATCTACATCTATATCATCTATATCTATATCTATGTCTATGTCTATGTCTATATCTATATCTATATCTATATCTATATCTATATCTATATCTATCTATTTATATATCTGCATGCTTGTATAGATGGATGTATGCAAAAAAACGTCCTTGTAGTTACTCCAAACCTTCAGGTTATAGCTATATATGCCACCTTCATTAGGAACTCAGTTTGTCTTTTGGGGACCTAACCAAAAATAAAATTACTGACTTTTTAAAAAATGAAAATTCTAGCAATATAGGAGGTGGTAAGAGGGTTAACTAGATTGCAAAAAAGAGAACTTGATTTGCTTTGGATATTCTTTGTATTTTATTCAGTGTTTTCCTCTGGAGAACAGCATGACTGATTTGTGACTTCATAAAGCATTTAAAAAAGGACTATTTCATTGGACATAAGAAAAAACCAGGAGTCAGACTCAAAATAACAAAAGGATAATTTAAGACCAGTTTCAAAATGTTCCCACCAACATTTTTTTTTTTATAAATTGTTTTACCATTCTAAAACTAAATGCTTCACTACATTTCCAATCATGGTTACTGAATAAATATTTAGGTTTTAAAGCTCAGTAGTTTTTCTTGGTTTATTTTCTCTTCCTATCTAAAAATATCTAATCGATCTCCTTCCTATGACCCTATGTTCCTATTTTAGTTTTCTAAATTCACTAGGGTTTTGAGGTGTTACCACAGCTTCTGTAGTAATCTCTAGTTTTAATTGCAAGGTTTATTTTTTTTAATTGAGGATTGGGAGAGCTCCAGACCTATGATTTCAGTGAAACTGAATATGTTCTTCCCTGCTCCTTTATAGATTCCTCAGAATATTGGGGATTTAAGTAATTTGGCCATTGCCACACAACCAGTATAAGGCGTGAACCCTGGTATCAGAAATATACTCTTGTATATGAGATGTTGCCTCTAATGATATTGAACATTTCTAAAACCTTTTTTGTAAAAAATGTGGAAAATGATTTTTTTTTCTATTTTTTGATTCACCCTCTCTTTCTGCTCTTATAAATACATATGCACATGAAGGTACACACCTTTATAGACACACATAGACACATACCTTTAGTCACTTCATAGTAGTTGTAATAATGTAATTAACAGAGAAATTCACTGTTAAAATTGAGTTATAATTTTTTAACAAATAAATATTAGGTTGTAAATTTTGTACTAAATTAACAAACATATAAATAAATCATCCCTGAATTTCCATAATAGCTTATCTGGGTGGAACTACTTTGAAGTCCAATCCAACAAATATTTATTGAGCTTCTATTATGAGCTAGACATTTTGCTAAGTGTTGGAGATAAAATTGAAAAAAAGAGAGAGACAGAGCCAGATAGACAAAGTGACAAAGAAACAGACAGAGAGAGACCCTCAAGGAACTTATAATCTAAAAAACAATAACCTGAAAAGAAGGCTAGAAAGGTGGGGACTTTCAGAAGGCACCTGTTACTGGAGCATCTTGTTCCAAGGAGATGAAACCAGATAGAGTAGTAGATGCAAAGTAGAGTGAGATAAGAGTCCAGTTTCTAGTCTCTGTAAAGGAAGGCATTAAGAAGAGCTTGAGACATTCTCCAATTCTCCAAATAGAGGGAAGAGAAGGCTGAGAGAGGTGGTGCCAATCAACACTTGATTTAATTAGAAGTACAGTGAGGAAGAAGAGGAAAAGGAGGAGAAGGAGGAGAAAGAAGATGAAGAAGAGAGTTTTTCACTTCAGAGTATTTTAAAACTAAAAGAGGTTTTTAGAGATCCAGAAGCCTAAAAGGATAATTTTACATGATGATGATTTTTTTTTTTGCTATAAGCAGCAGTTTTAGACACAGCACTCAGAATTAACTGTTTTTACAGAAATTCTGAGCAGTCTTTTTGAGTGTTATTTCTCACATTATGGTGCTCAGTTTTTATACTTGCATTCTTTTGTAAGATCTACAGTCCTTAAGTTTTCGTTGTGTATCCTGTCATCAAGATTAATATGTTTTTCTTGTATGGAAGTAATATTTCTTTGAATGATTGTTTGTTGTTTTTCTTTGTCAAGTTTATCTTGTATATTTTTGTGTATTTGCTTTCCCAATAAGTTATTCTATGAATCTTTATTCATTTAACAGATCTGGGTCATATTCCCATCTGTTACTAATATCATTCCCTATTAGTTTATATGCTTATTATGTTCAAGATTTTTTAGCTGAATTTTCTTTCTCCAGGAGCTTTGGTAATTTCTATCCTTTTCCCTTATATTCATCTATTCCTCACTTTCCAACTGTTTCCCTCTCCATTGGGTCTTCTGGGAAATGGACTTCAAAATCACCTCAGCCCCATCTCACCTTAGGCAATTCACAATTTTAGACCTCAATCTCTGTTCTAAGTTGTTTCTGGTGACACGGAACTTTTCTCAACTGGTTGCTGGATTCTTAGTTTTACTCAAGTGCCAAACACACATTGGCAACCTGCCCCATTCCTTCTGTTTCTCAATGTTCTGACTGAGTCCTGTTGCAGAATATTGTTACCTTGCTACTGCCTTACACTTTTTTGAAGAATTGTTGTGTCTTTTTGTTTTTTGAAAATAAAGGAAAAGCAAACTTCTGGTTTTTTTTTTTAAATTTTTCTTTCCATGGCAATAAGAGAAG
Source organism: Macrotis lagotis (assembly GCF_037893015.1). Lineage (NCBI taxonomy): Eukaryota > Metazoa > Chordata > Mammalia > Peramelemorphia > Peramelidae > Macrotis > Macrotis lagotis. The sequence goes on along the minus strand of NC_133660.1, from coordinate 48,938,075 downwards.
GCATAGATTTGAATTTTGTATGATGGGCATTAGAAGAGGAGTGGGTGCTGAATGAGCATGACAGGGAAGAGGGATTAGCTTTCTGTGTTATTAGTTCAATGCTTTTATTTTGCTTTGTTTTGTTTTTATTTGTTTTTTTCCCCTTTTAAGTGCTTAGTTCTGATCAACTTAATGGACTTGCTCATTCCATCAGTGCAACAATCAGGCACAATTTTGGGATATCTGTGATGGAGAATGCCATCTATATCCAGAGAAAGAATTGTGGAGTTTGAACAAAGACCAAAGACTATCACCTCTAATTTTTTTAAATTTTATTTTATTATGTAATTTTGCTATCTCCTATATTTTATTTTTTTCCTTAGGGATATGATTTCTCTCTCATGATATTCAATTTAAATCAATGTATACCATGGAAGCAATATAAAGACTAACAGACTACCTTCTGTGAGGGGGTTGGGGGAGGGAAGCAAGATAAGGGGGAAAAATTGTAAAGCTCAAAATAAATAAAATCTTTCTTAAAAAAATAATGTGCTTAGTTCTAGATCAGGGGAAAAAGCTGAAATTGCTTTATCTTTTGCACATAATTCTTAATTTATAGAATTTTGATAAATTAAGTTTGAAGTTTTAGTAGTCCTTATTGCTATTCACATGATTTGGAAAAGGACTGTGGTATTAGAATCCAAATATGTAAGCCAATGTTTAATAACCAAAATAATTTTTGAAAAAATTTTTTGCAAATCTTTTTCATTTTTCATCATTTTGATGTCTTTCTTTTACTTTATTTCTTAAGTTTTCCTTCCAGTTTATCATAAGGCAGTATTAATCATAAACTTCCAACAACTTCCTTCATAGCATTTTGCAAATAAGTTTATAATCTAAACTACTATTACCATGAGGCTACTTATCTTTTCACATGGCAATGCTTTGCACATAGCAAGCACTTGAATTTTTTTTTATTCGTTTATTCACTCACTCATTCACTCAATTAATTCATTCATTGTCAAGCACATGTAGTAATCTCAGGCTCAGACAATCTGTAGGTTCATTTGGTCTCACTCCAGCATCAATTAAATTTCCTTAAGAAATGGTTTTAATTTATGTCAGTGTTCAGACATTTCCAAGTTTCTCATGTTTATTTTTTTCTAACTTAAGAAGCTGGTGGTCTCTTAATATGTCTCCAACATTAGTAATGAAGTATTCCCAATCTAATCACTATCGTGTTTTAAATGTTATTATTTGGTTTATAGCCATGAGGCTTTTTTTATTGTTATTGTTGAACCATATTTTTCTAATTTTTTTTTTATTTTTTGTTTTTGTTTTTAGGTTTTTTCAAGGTAATCGGGGTTAAGTGGCTTGCCCAAGGCCGCACAGATAGGTAATTATTAAGTGTCTGAGGCTGGATTTGAACTTGGGTACTGCTGACTCCAGGGCAGGTGCTCTATCCACTGCACTGCCTAGATGCCCCTCCAATATATTTTCCATTTATTCATTCCTACCTTTTATTAAAGTCACAAAAATATCACAGAACAAATTGATTTAATATGAAGGATCTTAAGATTTCTTTTAAGTTTTCTCTTCCTTTTCAAAATATAGATAGACAAATTGTAAAACTATTCATCGTGATTGTCCTGCAAATACTTATCATGAGCAATGCAATATAGGACAACCATATTTTCCATGTCTTTCTATGTACAAATAAAACTAACTGCACCATCAATCCATAAACCAGCTACTTTCTTCTATCTCATATCGATAGATATAATTTCATTTCTTCAATAGCATATTCACTTTTTAGTCACTTATTCATTTAGAATAAGAATAATTGTCTGTGGTTTTTAAAACTGGATGCTTTTTAGCATTCTCTGTCCCTATTTCCACTACTAGTTTATCATCTTGGTAGAAATGGAAGTGGACAAAGGCTAGGAAGTTTCTAGAGCTTTTCTCAGAACAATTTTAAATTAAGCCTCTAAATAGACTCTAAAGCAACGAAGCTACAATAAAACAGAGTGAAACAAGTTGTCAACTCAAAATATCATGGAGGACTTTAAATAGAGGTCTGTCTCACATGGGTAAAAGGGGAGTATAGCTCAGTATAACCAGAAGAGCTGGAAAGCCAGTGGAAGACTCTTAGTCACAGTACTATTCAGGTCTGGACTCAGCAGGCCAGAAGTAAGGTTCCCAACCTTACTCATAAGGTAAACTTCCAGCTGTAGGAAGAAACACACTAGTCCCTAACAGAGGGAACAAACCACTAACTCCTAAAATACCACAAGCAAATAGTAAGTCAGGGACAAGACCTGTGGTCCCAGCACAAAAAGCTTGGTGCTGTACCCCCTTTCCCCCAGCTATCCATATAGCAAAAAAAAAAAAAAAAAAAAACCAACCTAAAAACAAAAAACAAAACAGTGCTAACCGTAAAAGCTATTATTTCTCAGAAGAGGAAAACAGTAAAACAGTGACCAAATGCTTAAATGTGAAGCCTCGAAGAAAAATTAAGAAATGAGATTTGTGAATTATCAATCATGAATTATGAAAAAATGATTGAAGAAAACAGTGCCTTTAAGGATGATTTAAATTTAAAAGAAAATTGGTCAAATGGAAAAAACCCAACTCCTTTAAAATAAAAATTAACCAATTTAAAAAAGAAAACAACTCATCTAAAAGTAGAACTAATCAAGTCAAAAAGGAAACTCAAAACTTAATTAAAGAAACTAAAGCCCTAAAAATAAGAATTGGACAAATGGAAACTAATGACTCTATGTGACACCAAGAACCATCAAACAAAACCACTGGAAAAAAATGGGAAAAAAATGTAAAGGAATTCTTAGGAAAATGATCAATTTGAAAATATATTCTGGAGAGATAATTTACAAATTATTGATCTACCAGAGCCTCAATCAAAAAATGAGTCAAGATAATACCTTTGAGGAAAATCATGGAAAATTGCCCTTATATCAAAGAACAAGAAAGTAAAATAATCCTTGAAAGAATCCATTGATCACCCTGGGATAGAGATCCTAAAATAAGAAATATTGTAACCAAATTTCAGAATTACCAGTTAAAGGGGGAAAACAGTGCAAACAGCCAAAATGTATCAATTTAAATATGAGGGAGGCAAAGTAACAGCTCCTATAAGGAGTTTAGATTATAGCCAAAAATCAACTACTTTGCAAAATTCAATATATTCTTTCTGGGAAAAAGATATATTTATTTAAATTTATTTTTATTAAAGATATTATTTGAGTTTTTACAATTTTCTCCAAATCTTGCTTCCCCTCCCCCCCCCCCCAGAAAAGACTGTCAGTCTTTATTTTGTTTCCATGTTGTACCTTGATCCAAATTGGGTGTGATGAGAGAGAAATCATATCCTTAAAGAGAAAAGAAGTCTAGCAAAACGATTACAACAAGTTGTCACAATGATAATACATTATGATCAAGTAGGATTTATTCCAGGAATGCAGGGTTGGTTCAATATTAGGAAAACTGTTAGTATACTCAATTATATCAACAACAAATAGTCATATCAATAGATGCTGAAAAAGGTTTTGACAACATACAGCATCCATTCCTATTAAAAACACTAGAGAGTGTAGGAATAAATGGACTGTTCCTTAAAATAATTAGCAATATCTCTCTGAAACCATCAACAAGCATTATATTCAATGGGGAGAGGCTAGAGGCATTCCCAATAAGATCAGGGGTGAAACAAGGGTGCCCATTATCACCACTGCTATTCAATATTGTATTAGAAATGTTAGCATCAGCAATTAGAGAAGGAAAAGAAATTGAAGGAATTAGAATTGGGAAGGAAAACACAAACCTCTCACACTTTGCAGATAACATGATGGTCTACCTAGAGAATCCCAAGAAATCATCCAAAAAACTACTGGAAACAATTAGCAATTTTAGCAATTTAGCAGGTTATAAAATAAACCCTCATAAATTCTCAACTTTTCTACATATGTCTAGCAAGAAACAGCAGGAAGAGCTAGAAAGAGAAATCCCATTCAAAGTAACCTCAGACAATATAAAATATTTGGGAGTCTATTTGTCAAGACAGACTCAGAATCTTATTGAAAACAATTATAAAACACTTCTCACACAAATTAAATTAGATTTAAATAACTGGGCAAATATCAACTGCTCATGGATAGGTAGAGCTAATATAATAAAAATGACAATTCTACCAAAACTAAGCTATCTGTTTAGTGCCCTACCAGTCAAAATTCCAAAAAATTACTTTAACGAGTTAGAAAAAATTGTTAAGTAAATTCATATGGAGAAATAAAAAGTCAAGAATTGCCAACAGCTTAATGAAAAAAAAAGCGCAAAAGAAGGTGGCTTAGCCCTACCTGATCTAAAATTATATTATAAAGCATCAGTCATCAAAACTGTTTGGTATTGGCTAAGAAATAGAGTGGTGGGCCAGTGGAATATACTAGGTGTAAAAGCAGGAGATGATTGTAGTAATCTGCTACTCGATAAACTCAAAGAGTCCAGCCATTGGGATAAAAACTCTCTCTTTGATTAAAAGCTGCTGGGATAATTGGAAATTAGTATGGAAGAAACTTAGATTAGACCAACACCTAACACCCTTTACCAAGATAAGATCCAAATGGTTACAGGACTTAGACATAAAAAAAACAATACTATAAGCATATTAGAAGTTTAAGGACTAGTTTATCTGTCTGATTTATGGAAAGGGGAGCAGTTTATGACTAAGGAAGAGTTGGAGAACATCACCAAAACCAATTAGATTATTTCTATTACATTAAATTAAAAAGCTTTTGCACAGATAAAACCACTGTAACCAAGATCAAAATAAATGTAGTAAATTGGGAAACAATTTTTACAATTAATGATTCTGACAAAGGACTCATTTCTAAAATATACAGAGAACTGAGTCCTATTTCTAAAACAAAAAGCCATTCACCAATTGAAAATGGTCACAGGATATGCAAAGGCAATTTACATTGAGGGGATCAAAGCAATTCATAGCCATATGAAAAAATGCTCTAAATCATTAATTATTACAGAAATCCAAATTAAAGCTTCTCTGAAGTACCACCTCACACCTCTCAGATTGGCCAATGTGACCAGAAAGGATAATGATCATTGTTGGAAGGGATGTGGGAAATCTGGGACACTATTACACTGTTAGTGGAGCTGTGAACTCATCCAACCCTTCTGGAGAGCTATTTGGAACTATGCCCAAAGGGCAACAAAAATGTGCATACCCTTTGACCCAGCAATACCACTACTGGGTCTATATCCTGAAGAGATGAAGAAAAAGGGTAGAAACATTACTTGTACAAAATATTTATAGCAGCCCTGTTTGTGGTGGCAAAGAATTGGAAATGAAGTAAATGTTCTTCAATTGGGGAATGGCTTAGCAAACTGTGGTATATGTATGTCATGGAATACTACTGTTCTATTAGAAACCAGGAGGGATGGGATTTCAGGGAAGCCTGGAGGGATTTGCATGAACTGATGCTGAGTGAGATGAGCAGAACCAGAAAAACACTGAATACCCTAATAGCAACATGGGAGTGATGATCAACCTTGAAGGACTTGCTCATTCCATCAGTGCAACAATCGGGAGCAATTTTGGGCTTTCTGCAAAGGAGAGTGCCGTCTGTATCCAGTTAAGGAGCTGTGGAGTTTGAACAAAGTTCAAGGACTATATCCTTTAATTTAGAATAAAACAGATATCTTATTGTCTCATCTTGTTACCTCTTAGACTTCTTGTCTCTTCTCTAAGGATATGATTTCTCTCTCATCACACCCAATTTGGATCAAGGTACAACATAGAAACAAAGTAAAGATTGTTAGATTGCTTTCTGTGGGGGTGGGGGGTGGGGGGAGGGAAGTAAGATTGGGGGATAATTGTAAAACTCAAATAATATCTTTAATAAAAATTAATTTAAAAAAGAAAACAACCTAAAATTCAAAAAAAAGGAATTAAAAAAAAGGATATGGTTTCTCTCTTATCGCTTTCAACTTAGATCAATGTATACCATGGAAATAATGTAAAGACTAACATACAACCTTCTGTTGGGGGAGGGAAGCAAGAATAGGGGAAAAATTATAACACTTGTAATAAATAAAATCTGTCTTTAAAAAAATGATATAGCTTCATCGTCTATGGTGCTTTTTAAGGAGATGTAGTTTTCTTCCTTATCACTCAGTGTAAATGAGATTCTTACTGATTCAGTTAACCTGATTTTTTTACTTCATTTGAAGGATAATGTATTTTGTTCCAGCCTTTTACCTTTACCCTGTGTGTATACATTTCTTTTTTTTTTTCAGATTTTTTTGTAAGGCAAATGGGGTTAAGTGACTTGCCCAAGGCTACACAGCTAGGTAATTATTAAGTGTTTGAGAGCATTTTGAACTCAGGTACTACTGACTCCAGGGCCTGTGCACTATCCACTGTGCCACCTAGCTAACCCTAAACTTCAGTTTTTAAACTTTGAGTTCTGAATTCTCTTTCTTCTTCCCATTCCACTCTACCTCATTGAGAAAGTAAGTTATTTGATATAGGTTAAAAATGTGTTGTCATGCAAAACATTTTCATAATGATCATGTTGTAAAAGTAAATATAGGCCCTTGTTTGTTTGTGTGTGTGTTTGTGTGTGTGTGTGTGTGTGTGTGTGTGTGTATCTATTGCAAATGCATTTCTTGTAAACAACACATGGTAGGATTCTGGTTTTTAATCCATTCTGCTATCCACTTTATGGGACAGTCCATCCCATTCACAATTACAGTAATAAGACTAATTCTGCATTTTGTTCCATGTTTTCTTTCACCATTTATATTTTTCTCTTTCCTTTCCTCTTATTACTTCTCTCCAAAGTTTTACTTGTAGTTAATTTTCATTTATACCTTTGCCTTCCCTTTCATTAGTCCTGTCTTTTCTTTCTCTTATCCCTCCCCCCCCCCTTCCCTGTAAAGTAGGACAGATTTGTTTGTTTTGGTTTTGCAAGACAATGGGGTTAAATAACTTGCCCAAGATCACAAAGCTCGGTGATGATTGTCTGAGATTGGATTTGAACTCAGGTCCTCCTGACTCAAGGGCTGGTGCTCTAGCCACTGAAACTCCTAGCTGCCCCAGTAGTATAGATTTTTAAACCTAAGTAGGAATGTATCTTATTCCTTCTCTGGGTCAAATCTATTGAATCTAATTTGCCCATTGTTCACACCCTCCCTTTTTCCCCTCTAATATAATAGATATATAATAGACCTTTGTGCCTCTTCCCCTGGTGCTATTTGTAGGTAGAACTATCAGTCTAGTACTATCAATAAGAAACTGTCAATCAATGTATCATCAAAGATTGATTGCTTGATTGTTTGATAAGCAATATTGCTTCATAGTTACTAAGTACTCTCTCCTCTTCTGTTTCATTAGAGAGTCATGAATCACATTAAATTATAATCATTTTATCCCTTTTTCAAGTACCCCACTAAGGGCACACAATGCTCATGAATCAAAGCATCAAACAATGCCAAATCATTTCACTAACTATTTGTACCCTCCCAAGCATACTCTCCCCCCACCCATCTTTAGCTCTCTAACCATGGTAATTAAATTCTTTTAACTGAAGCATGGATTAAGTCCAACCCCCAAAAGTAATTTTTGATTTAATTAACTTAGAGTCTCTAAGTACTCTAAGTCCTAGGACATTCTGAAGGATTCTTTTAAAAACTTTATAATTGATTAAAAGATATGGGAGACAGTGGCTCAGGAACACTCAGCATAGGATGCCTTCATCAGAGAAAGTGCTAAGCTTTATGAACAAGATAGAATTAAAGTAGGTCCATGGAAACTGAGAAACAGAGTAAACACCTCTACTTTTCAGCTGGGCTATTTGTCTCAAACATAGTGATATCATCTTGCTCCTCTTCAAGAGAAAGACAAGAGCCAACCATACTTATATCCTGTAATGACAATCCATTCAATTATATTCAACCCTTTAACTATCCTAACAGAAATACAATTTTCAAGAATTACATTTTCCCCTATAGGGTTGTATACATTTTGTTGCTCTTGATTAATATTTGTTTTTTTACCCCCTTTTCCTTTAAATTTTTATGCATTTCTTGAGTCTTGTTTTTGGAGATTAATTTCTCTCTTCAGTTCTGGTCTTTTTATCAGGAAATCCTGGAAATACTCTATTTCATTGAACATCAATCTTTTCTCCTGATAGAATATTCTGAATTTTGCAGGATAGTAAATTCTTTGTTGCAAATCAAGGTCCTTTGCCCTCTGATATATCATATTCCAGGTCTTCTGGTCCTTCAATGTTGAAGCTGATAAGTCCTGTGTAAGTCTGATTGTATTTCCTTTGCATTTAAATGGATTCTTTCTTTTTTTTATTTTTTAGGTTTTTGCAAGGCCAATGGGGTTAAGTGGCTTGACCAAGGCCACACAGCTAAGTAATTATTAAGTGTCTGAGCCCAGATTTGAACTCAGGTACTCCTGACTCCAGGGCTGGTGCTCTATCCACTTTGGCACCTAGCCACCCCCTAAATTGCTTCTTTCTTGCTGCTTGTACTGTTTTCTCCTTAATTTGAGAATTCTGGAATTTGACTACAATAGCCTTTGGAGTTTTTTTTAATCCTGGGGGTCTCTTTCTGGATGAGTTCTGTGTATGTTTTCAAAGCCTATTTTGTCTTTTGCCCCAGTAGGTTTCAGCAGTTTTTCCCTGATAATTTCCTGAAAAATGTATTCAAGGTTCTTTTTTTTGTGATCTAGGCTTTCAGGTAGTCCAGTAATTCATAGATTACCTCTCCTGAATCTATTTTCTTGATAGCTTGTTTTTTCTAAAAGGTACCTTACATTTTCTTCAATTTTTTCAGCATTTTTACTTTGTTTGATGGAATCTTTTAGTCTCTTAGATTCATTGACTTTTATTTGTCCAATTCTAATTTTTAATGTTTTATTTTCTTCAGTTAGTTTTTGTTTTTCCATTTCCAGCTGTTTAATTTTACTCTTTGCTGAGTTGGATTCTTTTTCTAGGTTGTTCATTTTCTTTCTTTAAGAGTTACACTCTTTTTCCTGGTGGTTATTTTTACTTTTAAGGGAGGTGAATTCTTTGGTCAATTTGTCATAATTTTCCTGTATGCTTCTCATTTCTTTTTTCCATTTTTCTTCTTCCTTTATTCTTTGGTTTTTAAATTTTTTTTAAAGCTCTTCCACAGGCTTTTGGATTTGATTTCAATTCATAGACTCTTTGAGACTTCTCATGTAGGAAAATTTTCACTGTTTTCTTGTTCTGAGGTGGCATTGTTATCATCATTTTCTGCATAGTAGCTTTCATTCTTTTAGCCTTTTCACTCATCTTGACTATCTGAGATCTAATCCTGGGGTACAGGAAGTATAGACTCAAGTTTTTTATGCTGGGTTGGGGTCTGATCCCTGGCCTATAATTGGTCAAGGTGTTGTCTGTGCATTCCAGACATTGCCTTGGCAGAGGTTTGTTTCCTCCTTTATGTCTAGGTTCTGCCTATTCAGTGGTTTGTTCCCAAACCAGTCCTGTCTTGCCCCAGTGCTCTCAGGCATTAGACTTTGTTTAAGGTAAGGATCCTCCCAGCTATATAGCTGCTAGGATGTCTGCTGTTTTCAGGACTTGAACTTAAATGAGGCTAAAAGTCTCCTCTGGCTTTCCCACTGTCTCGCATAGCTGGACTTTAATTTCCCTTTCCCCCAAAGAGACAGACCTTCACTGAAGATTCTCCACATTGTCTACAGTTGAAAACTTCTTTGGATTTTGTCTTTTTTTTTGGTGTGATACATACCATTAATATCTGTGCAGAGGATTCATTTTGCTTTGTATAGGGATAAAGCTCTGGGAGTATGCTAACTTCATGCTACCATATTGGTTCTACCCCAGAAGTCAATGCGAAAATTTTAAATAAAATATTTATCAAGAAAATATGGGAGGTTATTATTAGGATCACTATAATCAGGTAGAATTTATAACAGGCATACAGTGATGGTTCAATACTTGGAAAACAATCAGCATAATTGACAATTTCAGTAACAAAACTAACAGAAATCATATTATTATCTCAATAGGTGCTGAAAAAAACTTTGTCAAAATATAGTACTCATTCCTATATAAAACATTATAAAGTATAGAAATAAATCAAGTTTTCCTTAAAATGAAAATAGTATCAATTAAAAAGCACAAAAAACCATTAAATGTAATGGGGATAAACTAGAAACATTTTCAAGAAAATCAGGAGTGAAAGAAGGATGCCCTTTATTATTCATGTATTAGAGATACTAACTTTAGTGAAGAGTAAAAGAAATTTATGGAATTAGAATAATCAATGAGGAAACAAACTCTCACTCTTTGCAGATGATATAATGGTATATGAACCAAAAAACTACTTGAGACAATTAACAACTTTAGTTAAGTAGCAGGTTATAAAATTAAGTCACATAAATCATATGAATTTCTATATATTACCAACAAAGCCCAACAGCAAGAGAAATTCCATTTAAAATTGCTATAGACAACATAAAATACTTGGGAATCTTCCTCCCAAGACAAACTCAAAATATGAGCACTATTACAAAACACTTCTCATGCAAATAAAGTCAGATCTAAACAAAAGGAAAAATGACAATTGCTTATGGGTTGGCAAAATAAATATAATAAAAATGACAATTCTACTCAAATTAAATTACTTATTCAGTGCCACACCAATCAACCTACTAAAAGGATTTTACTGATCTAGAAAAATAGTAACAAAATTCATCTAGGGGAACAAAAGTTCAAGAATATCAAGGAAATTAATGGGGGGAAAAAAAGCAAAGGAAGGTGCCCTAGTTATATAGAATCTAATCCTATACTATACTATACAATGGCAGTCATCAAAACTGTCTGGTACTGACTAAGAAATGGAGAAGTGGATCAGTGGAATAGAAAAAGTAGTAAATGATTATGGTAATCTACTACTTGATAAACCCAAAGACTCTCACTTCTACGATAAGATCTCACTATTTGACAAAAACTACTGGGGAAACTGCAAAATAGCATGGTAAAAACTAAACTTAGACCAACATCTCACACCCTATAAGGTCAAAGATTGATACAGAATTTAGACATAAAGGGTGACACCATAAGTCAGGAGAACAAGGAATAGTTTGTCAAATATACAACTATAAAGAGTTTATACAAAACAAATGAGAGAACATTACAAACTGAAAAAAGGATAATTTTGGCTACATTAAATTAGAATAGTCTTAAACAAATAAATCAATTTAAGCAAATTAGAAGGAAAGAAGAAAGCTCGGAAACAATTCTCACAGCTAATGTTTCTGACAAAGGATTCATTTCTCAATATATATATATGTATATATATATATATACATATATATATATATATATATATATATATATAAAACCACATCAAATTTATAAGAATACACATCATTCTGCAATTGATAAATGGTAAAAGGATATAAACAGGCAGTTTTCAAATGAAGAAATTAAAACTATGTCTATGAAACAATGCTCCAAATTATTATTGATTAGAGAAATGCAAATTAAAACAACTCTAACATACCATCTCCTACCTGTTGGATTGGTTAAAATGACAAAAAAAGAAAGTGATCAATGTTGGAGAGGATGTAGGGAAAAAGAGGACCCTAATGCACTTTTGGTGGAGTTGTGAACTGATCCAACAATTCTGGAGGGCAATCTGAAACTATTGCTCAAAGGATAATGAAACTCTGCATACCCTTTGATCTAGCAATATCATTACTAGATCTACATTCCAAAGAGATCATAAAAAAGGGGAAAAGACATTTATTAAAATATTCATAGAAGTTCTTTTTGTAGTGGCAAAGAATTGGAAAATGAGAATTGGGGAATACCTGAACAAATTATGGTATATGAATGTTATAGAGTACTATTTTTTCTGTAAGAAATTGTAAACTGTTAGACTCCAGAAAAGATTGGAATGATTCAAATGCACCAATGCTAAGTGAAGTGAAAAGAATCAGGAGAACATTGTATATAGTAGCAACACTATGAGATAATAAACTATAAGGGAAGCAGTTTCTCTCAGCAGTTCTATGATCAAAGACAATCCTGAGAGACTTGTTAGGGAAAATGCCATCCACCTCCAAAGAGAAAAATACTATGCTCACTCTTTAAAACATTTTTTATGCTTTTTCTTCCTTTTTCATGATTTTCCACCCCTTAGTTCTAATTCTTTCACAACATAACTGATATAGAAATATGTTAAACACAACTGTATATGTAGAACCTGTATCAGATTGTTCTCTGCCTGGGGATGTCAGAAAGAAGGGAAATGAATTTTGGAGAGGTGGCTAGATGGTGCAGTGAATAGAGCACCCATCCTGGAGTAAGGAAGACCTGCGTTCAAATCTGGCCTAGGATACTTAATAATTACCTAGCTGTGTGACCTTGGGCAACCACTTAACCCCATTGCCTTGCAAAAACTAAAAAAAAAAATGGAAGTAGTCTAAATGAGAGTGAAGGGCCTTTAATTTTTTTTTTTTTTATCAATTTTGTTGATAGAAGAATTCATTAACAGGTGGTCAGGTAGTGAGCCTCTATGCATTCAAATTTAACTTAGGAACAGCATTACACTAGGACCATACCTATAACCTTAAGAGTATGGGAGAAACTGACCTTTCAAAAACCCAGGACTACCTTGGCATGAGATGAGACACTGAAATAAAATCTTATTGTATAAGTTTTGGTTCGTGAAACTTTCATTACAAATTTATGGCAAACTCTTTATAAATCCAATGAATGAATCACTCTCATAATGTTCCATTATTTTATCACATAGCATACTAAAAATCAGAGACAATACTTTGATTACAAAGCCAAAGTTTTGATTCCTCCAGTAGTAATGTTCGGCTGTGACAGTTGGACTATTAAAAAAATAATAGACCTGAGTGCTTCAGAATCAAGGCTTTCAGATTATTGTGTTGAAGAAGACGTTTGAGAGTTCCCTGGACAAAAAGGAAATCAAATAGTCAATAATTAAATAAATTAATTCAGACTATTCATTGGCATGGCAAATACTGAAGCTAAAACTTAAATACCATGACCACATAATGAGAAGATGGAGTTCATTGGAAAAGACCCTAATGGAGGGAAAGATTGAAGGCCAAAGGATAAGGAGATGGCAGAGAATGAGATAGAGAAAGTGTCACGGAAGCAATGAAGATGAGATTGGACAGATTTCATGACACAGTGGAGGATAGAAGAGCCTGGTATTCTATGTTCCATTGGACCATGTAGAGTCAGACATGACTGAACAAATGAAAAACAACATGTTTTATTCCATAAGCAGCTTGATGGGTTCTCTCTCTCTCTCTCTCTCTCTCTCTCTCTCTCTCTCTCTCTCTCTTTATATATATATTTTTTTTTAAATAAAATTTATGCCATATTTCATGATTTTGTATTTTGCAAAGATTGAAACTCAAAAGTAAGTATTAGTATGCATGGTTAAATCAATTAAATTATTAGAATTTTCCAAAGCTCTATTATAGTCAGCTCCCTTATTCTTGATAATGTTTTCTTATCCCTGAACTCTAAAACAATCTTGTTATGTTTGCTACAGTTCTCAATTTCTTGATTAAGGAGAAAGAACTAATATCTTAAAATAAGTTTTTTCAATTTCCTTGTTTGTATTAAGAAATACTTGTTCTTCAAGCATTTTCCTTTGGGAAACAACAATTTTGATCTTTTATGTATATAGTAAATATCTTTATTTCTTTTTCTTTCCTCTGTCCACTGCACCACCTAGCTGCCCCATAGTAAATATCTAGTATGAACCATGGTGGTTGGTAAAAGACTTTGCTGAACATTCACATAATGCTCTTACTCAAGGGAGTGCAAAGTGCTTTACAATCAATAAAATTTCACAAAACTCTTGGTGGAAGATATCTTTGAGTGACAGAGAAATATTCTCCACTTTCTGATTCACCAGCAGAGATAATGTGCCCAGTAGTTTCCACCTGAACAGCAGGACTCAGGGAAGCCAAAGGCTTAGAAGTGATGTCCTCCTAGGCAGAGAGGAAGTCCCATAAGAGCCGAGAGTGACACAATTATCACCAGACAACATTGTTGGTTTTTGAGTTTTAGAGATATGAGTGCCATGCTCCCTCCACCCATCCCCATCATGGGCGAGCCTTATGGTTTTCATTTTCCCATTGATGATAATATATACACTTATGGAAAACTCCGTAATTTTATGTAGGGAATACCACAAATTTTTTTTCTTATGAAATTTTATTAAATTGCTTTGGACTAACTGTGTCTTCTTTCTGGCAAGAGAGGGATTTATGAATTATGGTTTTTACTCGATGTTTACTCACAGACTAGCTTGAATAGTTTTTTTGGAAACTCCTGCATGTGACGGGAGTGCCCCAAGTGCCACATTTGAATATTCATTCCACTTCCTTGCACTTTACTGAAGACAACACATTCCTAAGAATATTCTCCAGTAAGGGATTCTCATTTATTTATTCCTTCATTCACTTTGACTCATAGAATTGGAAGAAAAGATATTATGTTTCATGCTTCTTTACTTCAGATTCAAGAGGGTTTTTCTATGATTGCTTTCTAACCTTTTCTTATTTTAAAGACCATGTAATCTGATTATAGGATTCTCTTCATGAATCAAAAATTGGATTGCTAACTTTCAATTTAATCTCCTGGTGTCCATCTCAGTAATTTCCATATTTGTGGTGGTGGCCATTCTAATACTTTAATCTCACAGTTCTTTAATTTCATCAAGTCCAATGATGTTAATTTCTGTTGCCTTGCAGGGGAAACATAGACATAAACCTCACAAGATAATATATTAAAACTGAAAGAGTATTGCATTCAAATCCTTAATTTTATATGTGATGAAGAGTATTCTGCATCCCAATCCCAATGAATATAATTACAGAAGAACTAGATAGCTTATCAAATCAGTATCAAATATATACTGTGTTAAGAATATATGCTGTCTTTCTATATATAATATATACTAGGGGCAGCTAGGTGATGCAGAAGATAGAGCACTGGCCTTGAAATCAAGCTCAAATATGACTTCAGACACTTGAAATTAGCTAAATGATCATGGACATGTCACTTAACCCTGATTTCCTCATATCCAGGGTCATCTTCAGTCATCCTGATCTATATATGACTATTGGACCCAGATGGCTCAAGGGGAGAAAGTGAGACTGGTGACTTAGCACAGCACCCCCTCTCTCAGGTTATGGTCTTCTTCAAGAATGAAGAACAAACATCATCATACTGTTTCTATTGAATCAGTCAATTCAAAATAGTGAATATGTTCTTAATAAATGTGACAAGAGTGAATCAACATTTTAAATATTGGTTGAAATCAAATGATGTCACAGAAAAAAGCAATAACAGAGAGATCACTCTCAGTAAGAAAAATAAATCTCCTGAAATTATTCAAAATGTTAGAACTCTGCAGCTCAGTGTATATATGAAGTAAGAATTTGAATAATGTCACTGCTTCAAGAGATTAAGTATTGAACTAATTGGAAACTAACTGTATTGGGGTCAGCTGAAAAATTTAGACATACTTCTCAGCTTATATGTATTACAGCAGGTCAATTAGAAAATTTTATTCCAATAAGATCATTTCGATTATAGTCAGACTAGAGCTATAGGAAGGATAGATTCTTTCCCATCTCCCCCCCCCCCCTTCTCATTTAGAAGAGGATGCCTTTGTGACTTTTTCAAGGTCAAAAAAGTGGTGCTTCCCATTAACCTTAGTAGCTTAGTAGCTTGGTAGCAGTGTATACTGGAGCCATTATTAATGTCCCTGGAGAGTAAAAGCTGTTAACAATGTCTGCAAAAAAAAGTGAGAGGCACTAAGAACAAACTAGACACATCAAGAAAAGGCAATATTAGAACTTTTTATAAGAGCACAGGTAGATGTGGAATGGATAGAGCACTGACTTGGAGTCAAAAGATCAGGAGTTCGAATTCAGCCTCAGACACTTGTCACTTACTAGCTGTGTGACTTTTGGGCAAATCACTTAATGCCTCACATCCAGGTCATCTTCAGTCATCCTGATTCATATCTGGCCACTGGACCCAGATGACTTTGGAGGAGAAAGTGAGACATAGCACCCTCTCATTGAAATACAATTTGTGTGCTTCCTAATGTCATGATCTTTGAGAATGAGGGACAAACATTATCATTACTAGAAGAACACAGATATTTGGAGCCTAGTAGAGAGAAACACATGTAAGGGAAACATAATGAAGATTTGAAAAATAGGAAAGGAGTTCTAGAATTATGAACTGTTTTACTTATTTGCCACATTTGCTCTCCAAGTTTGAGCACATTTTCCTAAATGAACCTTATGTATAATTGGAGAAATTATGTACCAGACTTTGGGGAAGCATTGCTTTTTTTTTCTTTTTTACCAACTATTTCTGAAATAATATATTAATAAATACCTCTTTCTCAATGATAATTAATCACTTATTTTCCCATGTATAAGATGCATCCTTTTTTGAAAAATTTGGGGTCTAAAAATTAGAAGCCTCTCATTCAGTGGTTGGAGACTTTTTACTTGCATTTCCCACTTTTTTGAGCTTTTTTTTTTATGCTCATTGTTGTAGATTTTTTTACTAACATTTCCTGGTTTTTTTTGCGCTCATCATTTCACATTTGTTAACAGGATATTAGGTGACATTTTGCCACGTTCTTCCCAGAAATGTTCAGAAAATACTTCTGTAGAGTGCTGAATTCAAATTTAAAGTGATCCAGTTTGCAAAAGTGAATGGAAATTGTGCTGCTGAACCTAAAGTTTTGTCCTCCTGCAAATGAGAAAACCATCTGAGACTGACTACAAGAAGAAGAAACCCTACTGAAAACACCCGGGTAGAAGGCCATGAGAGGCACGGCAGTCAAATGGCTTGAGTTACAGAGGGAAGTGTATAGATGGATTGAAGATCAAAGGGCCAGTGGAATTCCATAGTCCACAGAGATGGTGCAGCAGGAGGCAAGAAGAACTGTTGAAGAAAAAGAAGTGACTGGATTTCTGTACAAGATGGCAGAGAGAAGGCCAGCACAGTGCTAAAATCTTCTGATCTTCCCTCATATAAGATATGAAACAAACCTCTTAACAGAAATCTGATCTGCAAAATCTAGAAAGAAAAGTTAGGAGAAGAACATCTACCTCAAGGTTTGTCTTCTGGGATCATGGATAAGAGAAGGCACAGACAGTGGACTCTATCCGGAATACAGAACAGGGTGAGAACCTAAGAGCAGGACTAGCCTGAGCAGTGCTGGGGCAAGAACCTGAGAGTAGGACTGGCCTGAATGGCCATGGGAGCATGGACCAACTAGAGAGCAGAGGCATTGGTAGTGGTACTGAGGATCTGGAGTTTGCCAGCAGGGTGGAGGGTGATTTCCCAGGCAGGAGAGTTTCAGACATGGATCCCTGGGCTCCTCTGGACTGGAGTAACTCAGAGTCCATACCTTCATTTCCCAGAACTAACAAAATTACAGCCCACCTCCACCCCAGGCTCAGGTTTGAGAGGCAGAGTTTCCACAACAGTTAATAGGGAGATCAATTACTTTGCTCTAGGGTGAAGTCCACTACTGTTCAAAGATAAAAGTAATCAGCATCTTCAACCACCCCCTCCAGGCCAAGGGAGAGGACCTCAAATCAAGGACCTCAAATCACAGACACTCCAGAGAAAGCAACCAACACAGCCTAATAGCTGGTCCACTAAACCCAGTAAGTAAAGCCACTAGGGATTTCAAGACTAAACCTCTATGAACCAGCCCTTCGCCAACACAAGGTCTTAGTAAAATGAAGAAAGGCCAGCAGAAAGAAGAGTCAATAGAAAAAATCTAGAAGGAAAAGATTCTAACTCAGAGAGACCTAGAAATGCTGAGGAGAATGTGATCTGGTCTTCAGGATAGAAAGATTTCCTTGAAGAAATCAGGAAGGAGTTTAAAAATCAATTGGAAAATTAGGGAGAGAAAATTAACACCTTGCAACAAGAAAACAAATACGTGGACAATACAATTGGACAAATTCAAAAAGAAAATTCTCTCAAAACCTCAATTATTCATATGAAAAACTCTTTCAAAAATAGAATTATCTAATTGGAAAAGGAGTTGCAAAAGGTAAATGAAGAAAATTCTTCTCTTATAAGAAAAACTGGAGTCTGTGGACATGAATAACTTTATGAGACATGAAGAGTCTGTTAAACAACACCAAAAAATCAAAAAAATGAAGAAAATGTAAAATACCTCATCAGGAAAACAACTGATTTTGAGAACAGATCAAGAAGGGACAACCTGAGAATGATAGTTCTTCTGAAAACATTGAAGACAAAAAAGACCTGGACTTAATATTACAGGATTGAGTATGGAAAACTGCCCTGATATCATGGAACCAAAGGGCAAAATACTTATTGAGACAATACATTGATCCCCTCCATAAAGAGATTCTAAAATGAAAACACCAAGGAATGTGGCGGCCAAATTCCAGAACTATCAGAAAAAAAAAAAGAAAATCCTGGAAGCAGCCAGAAAGAAATGATTTAGATACCAAGATGCCACAGTAAGGATTACACAAGACCTGGATGCATCAATGTTGAGGGATCAAAGGACATGGAATGAGATATTCTGAAGTGCAAGGGAGCTTGGAATGCAGCCAAGAATCCACTACCAAGCAAAGCTAAGCCTTTTCTTCCAGGGTTAAAGGTGGATATTTAAAGAAATGGGAGACTTCCAACCTTTCCTGATGAAAAGACCAGAGCTAAATAGAAAATTTGGACATCAAATAGGAGGCTCAAGAGACACATTAAATGGTAAAAAAAAAAAAGGGTAAAGAAAAAAAAACTGCTATCCTATAAGATGAAAGTAGCTATATCCCTACCTGGGAGAAAGATTCTCATAACTCTTTTGTTTTTTAGGTTTTTGCAAGGCAAATGGGGTTAAGTGGCTTGCCCAAGGCCACACAGCTAGGTAATTATTAAGTGTCTGAGACCAGATTTGAACCCAGGTACTCCTGACTCCAGAGCCAGTGCTTTATCCACTATGCCACCTAGCCACCCCTGAATCTCATAACTCTTGAGAATTGTAACTCTATTAGAGAGAATATACTTAGCCAGAAGTGATGGACACTCCTGACTTTTCTGTGACTTAGAATGATTAAAAAACAATACTGCCTTTAAAGGGGGAATAGTAAGGAGGGGAGGATGGAGGAGATTGAATGGGACAAATCTCATTACATTAAGAGTAACAAAAGACCTACTGTAATAAAAGGGAAGAAGGGAGGAGGTGAGAACCACCTGAATCCTCCTCTCATCAGACTTGGCTTGAAGTTAACTTACATAGACACTCAGTTAACTTAAGAAACTTATCTTAACTTTAAAGTATTAAAAGGGGAAATGGGGAGAGGGGGACAGTGCCCTACCAATGAAAATTCCAAAAAAATAATTTAATAAGTTAATAAAAATTTATAAGTAAATTCATATGGAGAAATAAAAAGTCAAAAATTTCCAGGGATTCAATGAAAAATGTCATCAGTCATCAAAACTGTCTGGTATTGTCTAAGAAACAGAGTGGCGAACCAGTGGAATAGACTAGGTGCAATAGCAGGAACTGATTATAGTAATCTGCTGTTTGATAAACCCAAAGAGTCCAGCTATTGGGATAAAATCTCCTTCTTCAATAGAAACTGTTGGGAAAATTGGAAGTTAGTATGGAAGAAACTTGGATTAGACTAACACCTCATACTGATACCAAGATAAGATCAAAATGGATAAAGGATTTAGACATAAAAAAAACAATATTATAAACAAACTAGAAGATCAAAGAATAGTTTACCTGTTAGATCTATGGGAAGGGAAAAAATTTGTGACCAAGGAAGAGATGAAGAACATTAAAAACAAACTAGATAATTTTGATTACATTAAATTAAAAAGCTTTTGCACAGACAAAACCACTGTAACCAAGATCAAAAGAAATGTAGTACATTGGGAAACAATTTTTACAACTAGTATTTCTTACAAAGGACTCATTTATAAAATATACAGAGAACTGAGTCAAATTTAAAAACAAAAGCCATTCCCCAAATGACAAATGGTCAAAGGATATGCAAAGGCAATTTACAGTTAAGAAAATCAAAGTGATCCATAGTCATATGAAAAATTACTCTAAATCATTACTTATTAGAGAAATGTAAATTAAAACATCTCTGAGGTAACACCTCACACCTCTCCCTCAGACTGCCCAATATGACCAGAAAGGACAATAATCAATGTAGGAAGGAATGTGAGAAATCTGGGACACTAATACATTGTTGGTGGAGCTGTGAACTCATCCAACCTTTCTGGAAAACAATTTGGAATTACACCTAAAGGGCAACAAATTGATCCAGCAATACCACTACTGGGTCTATGCCCTGAAGAGATGATGAAAAAGGGTAAAAACATCACTTAGACAAAAATATTCATAGCAGCCCTGTTTGTGGTGACAAAGAATTGGAAATTAAATAAATGTCCTTCAACTAGTGAATGGCTTAACAAACCATGGTATATGTATGTCATAGAACACTAACAGCAACGTGGGGGTGATGATCAACACTGATGGACTTGTTCATTCTATCAGTGCAACAATCACAGACAATTTTGGGCTGTCTATGATGGAGAATACCATATGTATCCAGAGAAAAAATTGTGGAGTTTGAACAAAGACCAAAGACCTTTAATTTAGAAAAAAAATCCATTATCAGGGTAGCTAGGTGGTGCAGTGGATAAAGCACTGACCCTGGAGTCAGGAGTACCTGGGTTCAAATCTGGTCTCAGACACTTAATAATTACCTAGCTGTGTGGCCTTAAGCAAGCCACTTAACCCCACTTGCCTTGCAAAAAAAACCCTAAAAAAATCCATTATCTTATTAAGTAATTTTGCTATCTCTTATACTTTATTTTCTTCCTTAAGGATATGATTTCTCTCTCATCACATTCAACTTAAATCAATGTATACCATGAAAACAATGTAAAGACTAACTGACTGACTTCTGTGAGGGGTGGGGGTCGGGAAGCAAGTTTAGGGGAAAATTTTTTAAACTCAAAATAAATAAAATCTTTCTAATAAAAAGAAAAAGAAGTGATTGGTTTCAAAGCACAATTGGTGCTTCAGATTCATGAGACTGAATGGACTAAGCATACATCCATGCACAATACTTGGCCATGGAGCAGACAAGAGCACAGGTGGGAGAATGATCAGAGCTTCTCCTGAGGCAGTGATTCGTCAGCAAACACAGATGAGAATGAGTTAATGGATGGGAGTTTTGACAGTGATGAGAAATTGAGTGAATTTTATGAGGAATAAAACTTGACTTCAATAGCTTTATGTAGTACCTTTTTTTTTCAAATTTTAGGTCCCAAAATTAAGGTGTGTCTTATACATGGAGAAATATGGCATGACCTATAATCATTAAAAGAACCTCAATTTAGGGGAGCCATGAGCAACAGCACTAGAAATCACTACTTTTAGTTTTCCCCTGAAACTTTAATGGGGTAGAAGTAATTACACTTTGGGAACCCAGCCCAACAACTGGAAGTAGAAGTTAGAGACATAACCCAGGATCATCAAACTGTGGGCCCCCAAAATTATCACTTTTCAAAGGTTGGTCAGATATTAACAGGGAAAGTTAGCAGCAGAGACAGAAATTAAATATGAGGCCTCTAAATTTAAAGTAAGTATGATTCTTTTGATTTTTGTTTCTTTTCTTATTTTTTTTTTACTACCCTTGTTCTAAATGTGAAATTTTGCATTCCGACCATCTCCTCCTCTCAATCAATAAAAGAGCACTTGTTAATCACCTACTAACTGAAAAGCAATATGCTAAGTGCTGGACGCACTAAGACAAAAATTAAATGATGCTTAAGGTCCTTAAATATTGTCAGGGAATATACTACATATTATATAGTATGCTATATATTATAGTACATAGTATAAAAAACAGTTTGTTTCTGCCTCACACACATATACAAACATAAAAATACATAGTTTTTAGGGAACATAGTGGAATTTGGGGTAAACTTTGAAGGAAGTAGAAGTAAGAAGGAAGTCATTCCAGGAAATAGAGGAAAAAGTATATGAAAAACATTGGAAATAGATCTGAAATGTTACATATGGGATACAACAAAAAGGTAAGTCTAAGGTAAGTAAAGGAAGAGGAGAAATGTGAAGTAGGGTTAAAAAAAAGAAACCAAGCTTTAAAATGTTCTAAACTTAAAACAAGAGTGTCCATATTTGCCCCTACAGTTAACAGAGAGTAAGTAAATAAAATTAATTGACAGTAGTGCAGTATAATGCAAAGGGAAATTTACAGATGAGGAAATCAAAGTCATAGTCATATGAAAAATTGCTCTAAATCACTACTTAATAGAGAAATGCAGATGAAAGCATCTCTGTGGTACCACCTCACACCTCTCAGACTGCCCAATATGACCAGAAAGGACAATGATCAATGTTGGAAGGAATGTAGGAAATCTGGGACACTAATACATTGTTGGTGGGAAGCTGAGGTACAATGGCTAAGATATTTAACACACAAGAGGCAAGAAAAAGTTTTTGCAATGGAGTGGAACAAGTAAGCCTTTACAAGTAAGTCCTCATCCAACCTTTCTGGAGAAAAATTTAAATTATGCCCAAAGGGCAATAAATTGATCCAGCAATAGGTTATGAAAAAGGGTAAAAACATCACTTGTACAAAAATATTCATAGCAGCCTTGTTTGTGGTGGCAAAGAATTGGAAATTCAGTGAATGTCCTTCAATTGGGGAATGGCTTAACAAACTGCGGTATATGTATGTCATGGAACACTATTGTTCTATTAGAAACCAGGAGGGATGGGAATTCAAGGAAACCTGGAAGGATTTGCATGAACTGATGCTGAGCAAGATGAGCAGAATCAGAAAAACATTGTATGCCCTAACACCAACTGTGGATGATGATTAACCTTGATGGACTTGCTCATTCCATCAGTTCAGCAATCAGGGACAATTTTGGGCTATCTGTGATGGAGAATGCCGTCTATATCTGGACAAAGAATTGTGGAGTTTGAACAAAGACCAAAGACTATTACCTTTAATTTGGGGGGGGGGGATCCCGTTATCTTATTATGTAATTTTGCTATCTCTTATACTTTATATTTCTTCCTTAAGGATATGATTTCTTTCTCATTACATTCAACTTAGATCAATGGAAACAATGTAAAGACTAATAGACTGCTTTCTGTGGGGGGTGGGGGGTGGGGGAAGGGAAGTGAGATTAGGGAAAAATTATAAAATTCAAAAAGAATTTTAAAAAAAGTAGTACAGTGTAGTGGAAAGTGTATTGGATTTATGCAGTAGGAACCTGGGTTTAAATCTCAGTTCTGCCATTCATTATCTCTGCTTTCCTAGCTTTAAATTCCACTATTTCTCCATCATTTGCTTGGCTTCTAATGAAAATGAATATCTATATCTATTATCTATCTAGCTATCTGACTTTATCTATCCATCCATCTATCCATCTTTCTATTTATCTATCTGATAAGATCTGTCACTATACCAGGTTACTAGTATATTTTTTCCCATGCAAATATCTTGTATTTCCTTCCCTCTGTATACATTGTATCTTTCCAGTAGAATGTGAATTTTGTGAGATGTTAGATAAGGGATGTGCCAGAGCCAGTGTTAATTGTCTTTTGAGAGTTGATAAATTTTCAGTGTGAGCAATGACATCTAAAAAAAATCAGCAAATACTACAAATCATGGTTTGATCTGTTGTTTTCTTAATTGTCTAGACTTGAAAAATTTTGGAGAAAATAGTAATAATGCAAATTAAACTTTAAAGCGCATTATGGATACTTATTTCTCTGTCTTTCTCAGGAAAGGCTGTTATTTTACTTTTACAAGTACAAATCTCAGCTGGACTACATGTTTTTCTTTTTCATGTCTAGGACTCCAGAGAGGTAGCATGCTGTGAAACAGAAAATGTTGAACTTGATTAGTAATACCTAGGTTTAAGACCTGTCCCTGTCCTATATTACTTGTGTGACTATAGGTTATTCATTGAATCATCTTAGTGACCCCAAGTAACTTTTGGAATTCTTGAGTTACAGATCTTGGGAACTGATGAAAGCACATGTGTGGATGAAAAAAGAAATCCCAAGAGTTTAGTGCATAACTAGTACTTGATAAATATTTTAAATTGTAATGAATTGAAGCAAGTTTATGCAATCCTTCTATGAAATCCAATCAGCTGACACATTACAAGGCTATTTTAGTATACAGTAAAAGGATGAGAGAGATATCTTCATCTTTTCATATCTATCCATCCACCTGTATGAATGTCACTTTGTGAATTTTTTTAAAACAATTTGAATAAAATTGATGATATTAAATTGTATTATTGCTCCAATTGCTTTTTCTCTGGGAGTTTTATTGACAAAAGTGTATGTAGAGTAATGATAGTAATTCTTTGACTAATGGAAAAGCATTATATCTGACAGTTTTTATGATGTTTACTACTGTACCAAAGACTTTCAAAGAATTCTTTCTTTAAAATGAAAAGAAATCTTTATGTGACTCTCTTTATATTCAGATGAACTAGATTTGCTACTGAAGCATTTCATCAAAGGTTATTTCCCATCCAGAAATCTATTTCCTTTGTCTCCTGCAAAGTCTATTGGTAGACACCAAGTTTTGGAAAGGTCACTTGATTTTTTCACTTTCATATTTGGAGCCACTAATATTAGGATAACAAACTTCTCTGGTAGGATAAAATAGCAAATATTGCACTCTTGTCAATACAACATTTTTAGAAGTATTCAATTTCAACAATCATTTTAAGCTTTATTTTGATATAGATGTAATGGTCTAAGGTGAAATCATACTCCCCAGGCGCTAAAAGTCTTTGGAATATATACAGAAATGAAGAAGTTTAAAGAAAAAACATTGGAGTGGCTAGGTGGTGGCCTCAGAATCATTTCTAATCTCTTAACATTTTATATCAAATTTATTTATTTTATATTTTTTTGCCCCAGCTACATGCAAATGCAAATTTCTTTTTTATTAATTAATTTATTTATTTTGAATTTTGCAATTTTCCCCTAATCTCATTTCCCTTCCCCCCACCCCCGACAGAAAGCAATCTGTTAGTTTTTACATTGTTTCCATGGTTTACATTGATCTAAGTTGAATGTGATGAAAAAGAAATCATATGCTTAAGGAGGAAAAATAAAGTATAAGAGATAGCAAAATTACACAGCAAAAGCAAATTTCAACATTTACTTGAAAAATTTTGGCTTCTAAATTCTCTCCCTTCCTCCCACCTCACTCCCCCATTAAAGCAAGTTCTTTGGTGTAGCCATGAAATACATTACAATAGTCATATTGTAAAAGCAAACAAAGAAAGAGAAACTTCAAGAAAAATAAAGTGAGAGAGGGAAAAGCATGCTTCATTCTGTATTCAGACACCATCAGCTCTGTCTTTGGAATGGATAACATTCTTTTCATAAGTCCATCACAGAAACTGCTTCAATATTTTTCCCCCACAGTTGCTATTACTAGATGTATTTTCCTCCATCCTATTCCCCGCCCCAGCCCCATTTAGTCTATTCTCTCTCTCTCCTTTCACCCTGTCCCTTCTCAGATGTGTATTGTATCTGACTACCCTCTCCCACAATCTTCTTCTCTTCCATCACCTACAACCCTCTCCCCTTCCCCTGTTCCCTTTCTCCCATCCCTTTCCTCTTCTATTTTCTTCTAGGGTAAGAAAGAGTTCTATACCCAGTTGAGTATGTATGTTATTTCCTCTATGAGAGTGAAGGCTTATTTGTTCCATTACATTGAAAAAACTTTTTCTTGCCTCTTGTGTGTTAAATATTTTAGCCATTCTACCTCTCCTTCCCTTTCTCCCAGTATATTTCTTTCTTGGCCATTAACTCCATGAATTATAATATATATATTAATACAAAAGTATAGATTATATTTCATATTCAGCTCCTTCCTCTGCCTTGTCTATGTATGCTCCTTCCAACTGTTCTAATAACTGAGAAAGTTCATATGAATTATCATCTTTCCATGCAGGAAAATAATCATAATTTGCTCTTCCTGTCCTCCCTTTTTTTCTTTAAGATTTTAATTATTTTGAGTTTTACAATTTCCCCCCTAATCTTCTCCCCACCCCCCACCCCACAGAAGGCAGTCTGTTTGTCTTTACATTGTTTCCATGGCATACTTTGATCTAAATTGAATGTGATAAGAGAGAAATCATATCCTTGAGGAAGAAAAATAAAGTATGAGATAGCAGAATTACATGGTAAGATAACATTTTTCCCCCTAAATTAAAGGTAGTAGTCTTTGGTCTTTGTTCAAATTCCATAATTCTTTCTCTGGATAGATATGGTATTCTCCATCACAGATACCCCAAAATTGTCCCTGATTACTGCACTGATGGAATGAATAAATCTATCAAGGTTGGTGATCACCCCTATGTTGCTGTTAGGGTGTACAATGTTTTTTCTGGTTCTGCTCATCTTGCTCAGCATCAGTTCATGCAAATCGTTCCAGGCTTCCCTGAATTTCCATCTCTCCTGGTTTCTAATAGAAAAGTAGTGTTCCAACTGTCCTCCCTTTCTATATTTCACCTGAGTCCTATACTTAAGAACAAACTTTCTGTTCATCTCTGATAATTTCAATTGGAAAGGTTGAAAATTCCCTATTTCACTGAATTTCCATCTTTTTCCCTGAAAGAAGATATTCAATTTTGCTGGATAATTGATTCTTGTTTGCAATCCAAGGTCTTTTGCCTTCTGGAATATCATATTCTAAGCCCTTTGAGCCCTTAATGTAGAAACTACTAAATCTTGTGTTATCCTGACTGTAACTCCATGATATTTGACTTGTTTCTGGCTGCTTGTAATATTTTTTCCTTGACTTGGGAGATTTGGAATTTGGGTATTTTCCTGGCAGTTTTAATTTTGGAATCTCTTTCAGGAGATGATTGGGGGAATTCCCTGAATTTCTATTTATCAGAGCTATTTTCCTGGAGAATTTCTTGAAAAATGAAGTAGGTTCTTTTCCTGGTCATGACTTTCAGGTAGTTCAGTCATTTTTAAATTACCTTTCGTGGATCTGTTTTCCAGTCAGTTTTTTTTCCAATGAGATATTTCATGTTTTCCTCTAGTTTTTCATTCTTTTGGTTTTGTTTTATTGTTTCTTGATTTCTCACAGTCATCATTTTCCCTTAGTTCCATTCTACATTTGAAGGAATTATTTCTGTGGAGAGCTTTTGTATCTCTTTTTTTCATCTGGCCAATTCTGCTTTTTAAGGCATTCTTCTCCTCATTGACCTTTTGGACTGCTCTTTTCCATTTGAGCTAAATTGTTTTTTAAAATGTTATTTTTCTTCAGTATTTTTTCATATCTCGTTCACCAAACTGCTAATTTGGTTTTCATGATTTTCCTGTATTGCTTTCATTTCTCTTCCCAATCTTTCCTCTACCTCTCTTACTTGAGTTTCAAAAATCTTTTTTGAGCTCTTCAATAGCCTGAGACCAATTTATATTTTTCTTGGAGGCTTTGGATACAAAAACTTTGACTTTATGATCTTCTAAGTATGCATTTTGATCCTCTACAGGACCAAAGCAATTGTCTATAGTCAATTTTTTTTTTCTTCTGTTTTTGCTCATTTCCCCAGCCTATGATCTTATTTTAACTTTTTTTTTTTTTTGTTAAGGTAGGGCTCTACTTCCAATGTGAAGAGTGCGCTATCCTAAACTTTTGAGGGTTTTTTGCAGCTGTTTTCAGGGACATTTCCCCACCCAGGGGCCTCAATTTTTACAAGGTCTTATGAAAGGTTCTGCCTGCTTTCCTGACCTGTGTCCTGGAACTGTGAGGAGGGTCCCTGCTCTTCTTTGGTAGTAAAGCTCCTTTTCCTGATTCTGGGGCTCAGACTGTGACCTGTATCTGGGTATGGGCAAAGCCACAGATTCCTGTCTCAGGGCTAGCAGAGACACTCTATGTGCTGTGCTCTCAGAAAGCAGCTGCCAGGTGGCTCCCTGCCAGATAGCTCCCCAGGCCTGCTCCCCAGCCCCTGGATCAGAATTTGTGCTGGGGTCTGTGCTGAGGCCTATGTTGGACATACTCTATGTTCACCCTGGTGCAGCAGAGTTTTCCCACTGACCTTTCAAGCTGTCTTTGGCAATCCCTGGGTTGAGAGGTCTGGAAACTGCCATGGCTGCCTGGAGCCAGTTTGTTCTGGCACAGTCTGGGCTACACTGCAGGGCTCTTTCTAACCCCAATGTAACAGACCCTTCCTGTGGATCTTCCATATTGTCTTAGGCTGGAAAGACAGATGAGTCTTTCTATGGGTTCTACCACTATAGAATTTGGTTTATAGTTATTGTTTAAAGACATTTGGAGTGGTCTGGGGAGAGCTTGGTAAAGGTACAAAAAAATTCAACAGTGATTATAGGTAAACTTTGTAACATTCATAAACTTTCAAAATTTAAATGGGGCCATGTCAATCTCATAAAGTTCAATTTGGCAAACATTTATTATGGAACATTTGCAAGAAAAGGAAGGAGGCAGTGGTATCTCAGATAACTTTTTTGAATAGCAAAGAAGTGAATGCTTCTTTATTTTGGGAGAAAGCCAATTTAATCTTCTTTAAGTACCATCAAACATCTGATTGGAATGGAAAATTAGGGAACAAATTCAAGATCTGGCTATGTTCCCTGTCAAATACTTTATTTGGGCCTATCTCTAACAAAAGCAAAGAACATCTTGGCTATTAAAAAACATTCTAAATTAGTCAACCTGCCCTATGAATTTGGGGGGTTTCCCTTTCATTTTGGGGGAAAGGGATCAACATCTATATATTATTAAAATTACAAAGGACTACCCAGAAGAAATATAAAAACTTTGATGAATTAAAATCAATAGTATATTATACAAGGTGAGCATGATATGCTTTTTCCTGTAATTTTTTTTCAGAATTGATTGCTACATGGGCAATTTAGGATGAAATGAAATTTTGCTTTGCAATCATAATCTTCAAAGAAAATGTTTATAAAAAAAAGTCAAAGAGTTGGAACTTTTTCATTTTTCTTTAGGGCATAAGATTAAGAAAAATGTAAAGATATAGATGTGCCTATGGATTTTTTTTTGCTTTCAATCCAAAAGGAGACACATTGTTTATATACTTGTGTACCTAACTGTATATAAAAGTGAGAAAGGGAGGAACTATAAATGAAAGGATGTATGAATAAGTAATGTTTTACTCTTGACATTCATCTAGAGATTTTATCCCCTTCCTTCACCTATATTAATTTTTAAATAATTTTTCTTGGGAATGCTCTGTGATAAATTAGTCTAATAAATCAGAATAGACAGTAGAATTTCACTCTAGCTAAAAACTTTTGAAAGAGTACTGTCAGGCCAAAATTACTGAGAAAATATAAGTTTTTTTATTTGTTATTCACATTCCTTTGATTCTTTGTGAAATACAAAGCACTATTGTAAAGAAAAATGGATTTATCAGATTTATAAGGAAAATTCATAAAGCTTCTTGGACATCAAATAGCTTAAAATGTCATTTTGAAGAGTAACATGCAAACAAATCATAAACATACAGATTATATTTCACTTGAACTGCATTCAGGTCTCAAATTAAAAGGAATGATACTTAGAAAAGCATAATTTGTTTTTTTTCAAAGTCTAACTATTTAAAAATAATTAGAAGTAAAAAAATCAATGATTTCCCCCTGATCATTAAAACACACACACACATATACATATAGCATAGTCACTGTAGATTTTGCTTTTTGCCACAGAAATTTTCCCCTAGAATATACTCAGCTGCCTTTCTCAAATATAATGGTTCATAATTTATTTTGGTATCTTTAAAAATTTTTAGAAACTGTAATTGACATTATTAATATTGTTATGCTTAGCAAACAGAAATCATTATTAAAGTCTTATCTAATAGTTTAAATATTTTCCCATAACATCTATCATTTTTATTTTAATATTTTGAAACAAGTATAAGTCTGTGTATCTTTTAAAATTTTGCACTACAATCAAGGCCTTGTGAACAAAGAAAATTTGCATTTTATGATAAAAAACAATATCTTTATAGAATAATACTGACTATATCTAAAAGAAATCATAAAGGATGGGACTTTGAAAGCCTAGAAAGACTTAAATAAACTGATGCTGATGTTAATTTATACACATTAACAACAACATAGAGTGATGATCAACTCTGATGGACTTGTTCATTTCAGCAGTAAAATAATCAAAGACAATTCTAAAAGACTTGTGATGGAAAATATCATCCAAATCCAGAAAGGAAACTGTGAAGTTTATTATCTTCAAATTATAACTTCAATTTTTGCCTTTTTTTGCCTTTTTTCTCTTTAATGGTTTTTTCTTCTTTCATTTGGATTTGATTCTTCCTTCACTATATGATTAATATGGATCTATGTTTAGCATAATTGCACGTGTAGAGCCTATATCAGATTGCATTCTATCAGGGGGAAGGGGAGAATGAAAGAAGGAAGGGAGAAATATGTAAAACTCAAAACCTTTCAAAAAAATGAATAATGAAAACTACTGTTGCATGTTGTTGGAAAAACAAATAAATAAAAAATATTTAAAAAAAAAGAAACACCATCCTAATGTGAAATAAAAAGGTTTTCAAAATGTAGCTCCTGTAGCTTCTTAGGACTCACTCACTAAGACAGAATTCTGTTTTGAGTGTTAGAATATTTTTAATAATCTGAGATTGAAATCGGTTGAAATCCATATTTTTAACACTTATTTTCCCATTAACATTATTTGACCATGTATCATGGAACATAAAATGATTCCCATAAAATGAAAAGTGTTGACTAGCACTCATTGCCAGCAATGACTATGTTAAGAATTGTTTTAAATGGTTTCTTTAAAGACGTGTGTACCCCCAAAAGGAGGAAAGACAATCATGTAGTAAGAGTAAGAAATAACAGATAAATAGCTGGAATGTCAAATTGATATACTAAAACTCTCAGAGAAAGTATTTCTACCATGTGGAGGATGGACACACAAGGAAAAGAAAGGGCACAAATTACATCAGATAAAAGGGAACAGATGGTCATAACAACAATGCAAGGAGCTGATGGATACTAATGAGATCATGGATCCAGCAAAATAGTAAACAATAAATGCTGTTCCACAGATATCCCCAAACAACCAAAACAAAACAAAACTTATTTTTATTATTTGCTATTTTAGTCATCTTAAAGTCTGCAACCAAAGAATCTATTTCATATTGTGAATTAATACCTTAACAACTTTAGTGAAATGGTAACTTCAGATTATTCAAAGGATTAAAAACTAAATAGTTCAATTTAAATCAATGGACTTTTCTTTAATCAGATTCATTAACCATAATTCTAGTTCTGAATTTATGAGAGAAAAAAAGGGTTATGAAATAAATTACAGGATTTAGACCAGGAACTTCTATAATTCCTTTTTCTCTATTACATGATAGTTACTCATTTGAGTAAGTTAAAAGAAATTCATTCATGTATTTATTCTTAAATAAGTCCAAAAGAATACACCATAGCACCATCCATCAAAATGGCAATAAAAAATAATTATCTTTATAACTACTATGTGAAAAAACCTGTTTTAGACATTGCAGATACTAAGATAATAGTGAAAGAATACCTTCACTCCAAGGTTTACATTCTACTACTGTCTAAATTTAAGTAAATAAGAGAAAAGAGTAGAGATCACTGAAAGGATCTGACCATCTTGTGCCCTTTATAACAATGAAATTCTTCAATGTTTCATTTGTCTCCTTTGATAGTAAGTAAAAACTTATTTATTTATTTTTTTAGGTTTTTGCAAGGCAAACAGGGTTAAGTGGCTTGCCCAAGGCCATACAGCTAGGTAATTGTTAAGTGTCTGAGACCGGATTTGAACCCAGATACTCCTGACTCCAGGGTCAGTGCTTTATCCACTACACCACCTATCCACCCCTAGAAACTTATTTTTTGTCTAATCAAATAGCCATTCCCCTTTCCTTTTTTATTGTAAATCATTAGATGTATTTCATCAATGGTTTTACTTTCCAACCCTGCAAACATTTTTGAAATTTTCTTCTAAAACATCCTTTTATGTAATAAACCAGGATAGGACAGATAATAAGAACCAGACCAATGCCTAATAGTGTGGGAATATCTTTTCATTTGATGCTTACATTTTTAATAGGATGGTATTTCTGATAAAAAGCAAATGAGATTCAGGAAATCAGTTGTGGGAAAGGCATTAAGACAATTACAATTAATAACAAATGCAACAACTTCATATGAAGTCTGTAGATGCTTAACTTCACTATTCCTGAGGTATAATGTTGTAACTCTCAATATTCAATTTATAGAAGATAAGGAGCTAAGTATAGAACTCTAAGTGATAATAATAGTAATAGCTTAGCATGTATATAGAATTTTAAGCTTTGCTAATAACTTTGTAAATAGTGTTTCAATTTATTCTTAGAGTTCAGGGAAGTAGGTACTATTATGATGCCCATTTTGGAAATGATAAGGCAGTCAGAGGCTAAATGAATAACTCACCAAGAGTCCTACAATTAACAATTGTCCAAAGTTAGATTTGAAGGCAAGTCTTTTTTGATCTTGGTTCAATACTCAGTCCACTATGCCATATACCTGAGGAAAAGGGGAAAAAATGTCTATCTACATATAATCTTGCCCAGGCCTAATCACAGAGTTAGCATCAAAACTGCTTAGTTCATGCCCTTTGTCCTGGAGAATAAACTAATGGGTGTATGCCACAATAATGTAATTATCATATAGAAAAGTGCCACATAGGACCAGTGGAATAGATTAAGTACAGTAGCAGGAAATGATTATGGTACTCTGCTTTTTGATAAACCCAAAGAATCCAGCTGTTGGAATAAAAACTCTCTCTTTGATAAAAAAAATTGTTGGGAAAATTGGAAGTTAGTATGGAAGAAACTTGGATTAGACCAACACCTCACATCCTATAGCAAGATAAGATCAAAATGGATACAGGATTTAGACATAAAAAAACAATATTATACGCAAACTAGAAGATCAAGGGGTAGTATACCTATCAGATCTATGGAAAGGAAAGCAGTTTCTGACCAAGGAAGAGATGGAGAACATCACTAAAAACAAACTAAATAATTTTGATTACATTAAATTTCAAAAGCTTTTGCACAGACAAAACCACTGTAACCAAGATCAAAAGAAATGTAGTACATTGGGGAACAATTTTTACAACTAGTATTTCTGACAAAGGACTCATTTCTAAAATATACAGAGAACTGAGTCAAATTTAAAAGAAAAACATTCCCTGGTTGACAAATGGTCAAAGGATATGCAAAGGCAATTTACAGATAAGAAAATCAAAGTGATCCAAAGTCATATGAAAAAATTTCTCAAATGATTACTTATTAGAGAAATGCACATTAAAACATCTTTGCAGTACATCTCACACCTGGCCAATATGACCAGAAAGGACAATGATCATTGTTGGAAGGGTTATGGGAAATCTGGGACACTATTACATTGTTGGTGGGGCTGTGAACTCATCCAACCTTTCTGGTCTGGGAACTATGCCCAAAGGGCAACAAAACTGTGCATATCCTTTGATCCAGCAATACCACTACTGGTTCTATATCCTGAAGAGATTATGAAAAAGAGTAAAAACATCACTTGTACAAAAATATTCATAGCAATCTTATTTGTGGTGACAAAGAATTGGAAATTAAGTGAATGTCCTTCAATTGGGGAATAGCTTAACAAACTGTGGTATATGTATATATTGTTCTATTAGAAACCAGGAGGGTTGGGAATTCAGAGAAGCCTGGAGGGAATTATATGAACTGATGCTGAGTGAGATAAGCAGAACCAGAAAAAAACATTGTACACCCTAACAGCAACATGGGGACTTGCTCATTCCATCAGTGCAACAATCAGGGACAATTTTGGGTTATCTGTGATGGAGAATACCATATGTATCCAGAGAAAGAATTGTGGAGTTTGAACAAAGACCAAAGACTATTACCTTCAATTTAGGGAAAAAACCCTGTTATCTTATTATGTAATTTTTCTATCTCTTATACTTTTTTTTCTTCCTTAAGGATATAATTTTTCATCACATTCAACTTAGATCAACGTATACCATGGAAACAATGTAAAGACTAACAGACTTCCTTCTGTGGAGGGGAGGGGGAAGGGAAGCAAGAATAAGGGAAAAAATTATAAAACTCAAAATAAATAAAATCTTTCATTAAAAAAGTGCCACATAAAACAAAATATTTGTGGCAATTTATTACGTATGACAATAGATTTAAGGATGAATAAAGAGTTATGCTACAGGAGTGTGATGTTATTTTTTACATTGCTGTAAGAAATGATAAAGGTTAATAAATTCAGAGAAGCTTGGAATGATTTAAACAAACTGATGAATATTGAAGTAAACAGAACCAAGAAGATGATGTGATCAATGACTACTAAATGGAAACTGAATATGATGAAAATATAAAAAACAAGGTTCACAAAGAAGAGATAAAAAAGTCATCTCCTCCAGTTCCTTTGAAGGGATGCTTGAATGTGAAAGTGTTTGAGTGTGTCTCTGTATCTCTGTGTGTAGATCTGGGGATCTACAAATGAGAAACATTACATAATATATCAGATTATTTTGATATGTTGATTAGTCTTGCTGATCCCCCCCCCCCCTTCTTCCTCTTTAAACAATTCTTTGTTATAAGATCTGGTCTTCTGGAAGGCAAAGAGGAGAAATACAGAGAATAAAAAACAAAAAAAAATCGTTTTTTAAAATATTCAACTGCTGAATCAAAATGGATTGAAATACATATACCCCTAAAAAGACTTTTTAGATTGAAAGCTTCTAGAACGTACAACCAAATTTAAATCTTCCATCCTGATTTCATTGACGTTTGATTATGCCTGATTTTTTTCCCATCAAAATTATACTGTTATGGCAGTCATTTAATTTTCTCTAATTATAAATGAAAATATTTCTGCATTTTTGAAGATTATCCTAACAAAGTCAAAAAACCTGTAACTTCTCATCTGAACAAAGCTTACAATAAAGCAAGCTGATGACTTTAAGTAGCCAGTTCATAGATCCAATATTCTCAAAGAAGAGCAGAGATCCACTGAATGATCAGAAGATAGTTTTATAATTTCAATGAGACTTTTAAAATACCTAACTAAATACAAGTGAGGCTTTATGAGAATTAAGATTTCAAAGAAATTGAATAAAGGGATGCATTGTGATTGTGTTACTCTAGCTATCACCCATCTGAAGCAATTGTAATATCACACTATTGTTTTGTTGCATGCTTTTATCAAGACCATTTCTCATAAGTTTCCATTTCTTACTGAGACAACTTTTTAAATTTAACTTACTCATGTCTTTTTAATTACATCCTTCCCCAGGTATATTGAAGGTCTGCTGTAATTCTCAGTAATTATTATAGGCCTAGACTATGGCAGACTAACCTGTACTCTAATTTGAATTTTCTGTTCATTATTAGGTAGCCTATATGAAACACCAATGCATTCTGGGAAGTTCATTCTCTAAATAAATGCTGATTTGCACAGCAAGTGTTTTAAAATGCTAAGGAAAATGAAATCTTGCCTAGAAGCTAATTTTAATCTGAAAGTTTCTTATTTAACAATTTTTATAGAAAAATGATGGTCATATAAGGAGGAGTTCTTAATGCCAGATATAAATTATGAAAACCTTTGACCTCACCTCCCAAATACTTACGATCATGAAACACACTGTCATCAAGAAATAAAACACTTTTAGTAGAATAAAAGTCAGTTGATGGAATAGGTAGAACAGAACATGATTTCTAGGCAAAATAATTAATAGAGAAGATTTAGATTCGCTCTTCTTTTGACACTTACTCCCCACACATCACCTCAGCTTTCAGAATAATTTAAGATACTGTCATTTAACACATATTACAGTTAGATTATGTAGCACCTGCTACAGATATCCCCAAAGCAACCTGAAACATAGTAGAATTCTAAAATATAAAACCTGTTAACTAGTAGGTTATACAGAGCAAGGAAATGTGTTTACAGGGATTTATGCAATATGAATCAATGGTGTGTCCTTTTTAAATGTTGGAAAGCTGTTAATTCTGGAATAGTTTGAAGAATTAAAATTGAGAATCACTTACAGATCAATATAGAGGTATATGGTAGATATGAGCATTCTCCAAAACATTAGAGACAAAGATTTATAGAGAAGTGATATCATGAATATCACTAAAAGAAAAACATGAGCAAAAAGAAGATGGATTGGTAAGAACAAGGGGAAAGCAATGGCAAATTTAAATATTCCAGTGGTATTCTTATGATGTCAAGAGGAAGCAAAACAGGTGATCATAGATTTATTTAGCTATTTGAATATGTGAAGAGATGTCATTAAGGTATGAATTTTCAGTCACTTTTCATGAATGGTAATGGGATTGTAATTACTCTTTTCATACTCTCTTTCATACCCTCTTTTCAAACCAATGACCAAATGAGATAACCCATATAGTTTTGGAAACATTAAAGTGCTACTTACATACCAACCAGCTAGCAGCAGTTATAGTCATAACAGTAGCAGTAGTAGCAGCAGCGTTAAGTATTCTGTGCGATGCTCAATAAGGCTAAATAAGTTGGGATTAGGTTATAAATGACTTAAAATAGCAAACAAAAGAGTTCATATTTAGTGCTAGGGGTTATAGAGTCACTGGAATAGGAGCATAAATAACATGGTCATATCTTTAGGAAAATCTTTAGGAAAAGTGATGATCACTTGGTCAATGCGAAGGGGAAAGAAGCCATTGTATTTTTGAACAGTTGGGTGGTAAAGTGCACAGAGTGCCAGGCCTAAAGTCAGGAAGGTTTCTCTGAGAGCTCAATCAAACCTCAGACACTTACTAGATGTGTGATTCTGGGCAAGTCATTTAACCCTATTTGACTCAGTTTCCTCATTTGTAAATGAGCTGGAGAAGGAAATGATAAATCAGAATAGTCCTTTGCCAAGAAAACTCCAAAGAGGGTTACAAAAAGTCAGACACACCTGAAATGACTGAATAACAACAACGTTGTATTTACAAATTGAGTATTCAGAACAGTATTTGGGTGCAGTGTGGTGATTATTGTAAAAGGAGAGAACACTGAATTCATCATCAAAGGATCAAGGCTCAAATTCCAGTTCTGTTATTTACCTCTGACATTGAAAAAGTCACAGTCTTTCTTGACTTTCTTATCTTTAAGATGAGATAAGATGACCTTCAAGTTTCCTTCCAACTCTGATTCCTATTACTCATTGTGCAATGATTCTTTCAGCTATACTATATGGGAAGCTATTAAAACTATGAGAATCATTGTTAGTGCATTACTTCAACAACACTCCCCCCCCCAAAAAAAACATTTGATAGTACTAAAAGCACATTTCCCTCTTCGAAATTGTGAATGTTCTTCCTATGGTGATAACCAAGGTATAGTTCATTTAAATCAGGCTAAGAGAGTATTTGAATATTTATACACTTTCTCTAGCAATTATTGGTCAATCTTAAGTAACTGGCCATTTTTTAATGAAGGAAGGACTTGCTTAATATATATACCATTTGCTAGAAGTTAATGAAGGGCAATATCCTAAATACCAAAAATTACATTTTTAAAAGAACATTAGCACTATCATCCTGTTACATCCTTGTCTATCTCTCATATAGTATATCTCTCATATACCATCCTAACTCTGTACTCAGGATTATTTGTAGAACTTTGAGAAGTATATCTATTTATAATACTCATGCATTCAGATTCTATGTGAAAAGAAAATATGACAAAATTAGAAAAATGCCCAAATGTTATATATGGCACTTAATTTTATATGGAAATTCAATTTAATTTACAAAAGTGATATTTTGGGCACAGATAAAGTATTACATGGCATTGATCCAGCAACATAAACTTCCCATAAATTTTGAAGCTGGATAAAATTTATGAGACCAACTAGTCCATTTCCTTCATTTTAGAGTTGAGGAAACCAAGGTTCATAGAGTTTGAAATCTGTGCAAAATCAATCACTGAAAAATTTATTTTACAGTTTCTTTTTAAGTTTTTTGCAAGGCAAATGGGGTTAAGTGGCTTGCCCAAGGCCACACAGCTAGGTAATTTTTAAGTGTCTGAGGTCAAATTTGAACTCAGGTACTCCTGACTCCAGTCCTGGTGCTCTATCCACTGCGCCACCTAGCCGCCCCTATTTTACAGTTTGTTAAAGGATAATATAGTTATGCCACCAACCATAAAGAAGAAATAAAAAAATAAGAAAAAACAGCTAGATGCCTAATCAAATATAAGAGAGGACTTGGATGGTTACAGTATGTTAAAAAAAAGGGAGGGGGAATGGATGCAAGAAATATTGTAAAAACTAAAATCAAAACTTGATTGGATTGTGGTTTGAGGGTGAGGAAAGAATCAAATTATTAGTGTGGTGAAAGGGAAAAGAACAGTAAGTTTGGAGTCAGGGGACTAAGCTCGGCCAGTGTGAACAAATCCCATAACTTCATTGAGCCTGTTTTCTCTGCTGTCAAAGGAGGTCAAAAGAGATTAAGTGAATTCAAAGTTCTTTCCCCATGTCCAAACCTATGTTTCTTTGAAGAGTTTGAGGTTTGAGTCTTATCTCTAGTTATGTCTCCTTTATATGTATTATTGAGAATCAGATACAGTTTAAGAAATTAACTCAAGGATAAAGACTATTACTTTTCTCATATCAGAAGAACTATATAAACTAATATGTATATATTACTTGGATGTCACTAAAGAGCAAAGAATTTGGTCTAAGATTCAGTGGAACAAGGAGATGGGGTTGGATTGTATGCATAAAACTGTGTAGTCAGACAGTGATCCCAAGCTCTTAGCTGTCATCAAAATCTATCTCTTTTAGCACAATATTTTAGTGGTAATACTATGTGGTTGTGAATAATGGCATGTCAACATCCTGGAAGAATTAAAATTGCAAATCATGCAAAAAGCAACAGAAATATGAGTAGTAAGTGAAAATTGACTGTAACAATTTTACTAAGGATAACTTGAACAAAAGAAGTTATACAATAAATGATAGCTGATATGGATGACCTTAAAAGAAGGTAGAAGTGTAAGTGGCAAGAATGAAAGAAGCATTCTGATACTCCTTTATTACTAAATGAACCAGAGAAAAACCTCTGAGCTATTAGGCAGATCTTTTACTAAAGGTTATATGGGGGAATTTGAATAAAAATCACAAAAGTTAGCAGGGAATAAAGGAGGTGATCAACATTACTGATTTGGAGGCAATCATAAAACATCAAAAGTATGAAATATTCTAAATCTAAAGCAACCAGATTGTTAACTCCTTAATAATAATGCCTGTATCTTATTTGTTACCCCCAATACATTGCTTTGTAATTTGCGGAGACTGCACACAATCTTCTAATAGTTTTTTTTTTTTTAATTAAATGCAATCTTCTTGGCACAGAGCATTTTGTTATTTTAAACAAGGTTTAATGTTTAAATGTTCATTGGAAACATAAAATGCCACCCCTCATATCATGAGAAGAAGCAAAATGAATGGTAAGTCTGGCCACCAAGTCAGTAACTTAGGTTCAAGTGCCATCTCTGAAACATATTTTCCATGTTCCATGGACAAATAACCAAAGCTTCAGTACTTCAGGAAATTCTCTCAGAATATAAGAGAGATTAGCTGCTGATTTACATAGAAGGATGGACTTTCCCAATAGGAGTTCCTTACATAATAAAATAACAGGCTTATATCCTGTCTGCATCTCATAAAAAAAAAAAATCAAACCACAGGCAGGAGTATGATAGATAGGCATTTTCTGTTCCATAGAAAGAAGCATTTAGATGGCCCATAGAAATATTAATTTAGAGATTTAAAAGAATATTTTGAATCATTACCATGAGTTTCAAACTAGGTCATAGAGTCTTTTAAGGGACTTTTTTTTGGATATTTTTAAATTTTACTTTGCAGCAAATAACTTATATTTCATCTATTCCTTACTTTGCAAACTCATATCTAAGTTTGAACATATCTTTCAACTCCATTTATATGATGCTATAAGGATAAGTGCAAACTTTTGAATTTGGGTTGGAAAAAAAACAAAATTGAGTAAAAAATTAAGAGAGACATACTTCACATGGAAAATTCTACTGAATTGATATAAGGCAAAGGTGGTTCTATAGAATGCAACTCTAGTCAGAATACATATGGAATGTCATGTAAAGGTATACTTGGAGAGTCAATCACTTTAGGGTTCCCTGTACTAAAGAAAGAATCTTAGAGATTATGTAGGAAGACAGCACACATATGAAGTGGGCTGTCAGAAATTCATATACATTGGTCATGTATGACATGCATATAACTCCTTCCTGGCTTCTACCTTCTCAAAGAACATTACATTGGAACAACAACTCAACTTCATGTTTGCTGTATTTCTTTAGACTAGGATCCAACTTCCAATTCTATACATGGCAGACTCCCTTGTTAAGAACAATTTCCAAATCTATAAACACATGCTACATGTTTTTCAACATAACTCTGTTGTTCTTCTACACTGATTCTGCTCCACTGAAATAAGTCTATTTTCTTTCTCCTGAACCTGGCATATACTTTCTTGTCTCTTTTCCTTTGAACATATTATTCCCTATGCCTTGATAAGATCATTATTTACCATTTTATTGAAATCCTTCAGGGACAAGCTTCAATAACTACTTCCTCTATTAATTTCCAAAGAGGATAAAGGTACATTAACAATTATATAACAACAGAGAAGCAAAGTGTTTTTAGGGTTATTGTATTCTAATGGTTTCAGAGAAAAGTCTTTTAATTTTGTACTTGGTAATTTATTTTCATTGACTCTATGAAACCTAATATGCTAAGACTGGCTTCCATATAGTCCTCTTCTAAAAGTTCTTGATTCCATGAGTCCTTGGTAACAGGGTAACATGGTAACATTTCAAAAGAATTTCATAGATAACAAATGTACATTTCCCTTTGTCATTAGTGAGCCAATAGTAATCTCTCCTCACATCTGATCTCAAAGTACTTTTCTGGTAGCCCTTTTAGGAAATTGTAATATTATTAGATGCATTGTATTTATTCATTGACAAGTCTTATCATCCATCTTGGTTTTAAAAATATTCAAGGATAGAGCTAATGTCTTATGCTTCCCTCAATGCCTAGTATTGAGGCTCCATACAAGAATTTCATAATCTTTTTTTTCCCAATGAATTAATGAAGCAAGGCAGTTTGTGCATTTTAAGGTTCTTAAACATTTGTGGAGGGGGGTTACTGCTTTGTTCTCCTGTTAACCCTAGCTAGGTTCAGAAGAAAAAAGAAAGAAAAGAAGAAAAAAGATTATCCTTTGGATATTTCTAATATACCCTTCCAAAAAATATGGACTGTCTTAACAATGCTTCATGAATAAAAAGGAAGAATAGAAGGTTCAAGGCTCTCTATGAGTCTTCCTCTTTCCAAGAATACAGACAAGAAAGCATCTATTAAGGGATATTTTGTCCAAAATGAAAAACAAAGATAGTGATATCTTTCCAACCAATTGTTTTGTGAGTGTTTTTAATATCTTCTAGTTTCAGCTAACTCTAAATTATCTCATTAATATTTTTATACTGATGAAACAATGAAAAAAAGTTTATGACTTTTCCTTACCTTTACATCCTTGACATTCATTCTTGTTCCTTCCTTGCCTACAAAGATGTCATCAATGTCCACAAGGATATATCTGTCCAGTGACAATGTAAGCTTCTTCCCTGACAGGAAAGAGATGGCATCTATGAAGATGAGCTTGTGCAGCCAAAAGTTCAAGTTATTTCCAAAAAGGACACGCTGAATTCCATCATGAAGCCCCAAATCCTGAATCACTGTAGCATACAGATTGGTGTTGGATAAGGGAACTTCAAGGGATTTTGTAGTCTGTAATTCTGTTAACAGAACAGGTTGGTAAGTTGAATGATTAAATTGGAAAATAGTCCAGTCTTCACCAGGCAGTGGACCTTTCTCAACCCTTGGTGCTTTGGTAATATGCAACAAAGGAGACTGAGGGTTTACAAAGCAGTCTTTTAGGGCAATGTTATTATAAAGGCTTAGGGGAAAACCTTTTAATTTTGTACTTGGTAAGCTATTCTCATTGGCTTTATGAAAACCAATTATGCTAACACTGTACTCCACACAGTATTTTTCCAAAAGTTCTCGATTCCATGAGTCCATGGTAACATATTTCAAAATATTTTCATAGATAACCAAAGAATATTTTCCTTTGCCACTGTCAGTAAGAGGAGGCATGTCTCCCTTGCTTGGAGCAATGACCATGTGATACTGAAAGCGACTGGACTCCAAGATGGCTATGATATCTTGGCCAAGCTGAGAGTATTGACTTTCCACAAATAAAAGAATCGTTGGATCTGTCTTTGATGTATCAATAGGCTTGACTGTCTTCAACTCCAATGACCGGTAGGGTAGAAGTTTGAGGTCAGCACATTCTGCCCCTGCAGTGGTTTCAATGAGTGTCACATCTTGTTTGTAGCCCGTGTAGAGAAAGTAAGCAGAAATGACAATGCTTACCAAGCAGAAGGTAGCTAAGAGAAGGATCAGTGTTCGAAAACTTCTTCGAACCTTCACAATAAGATTCATTTTTTAAATTAATTTTTTAAATTGCTTTTGAATATTATCTCCTAAAGTGCCATTGTGAATAGAAGGTGATATGGTGCAAATACCACTCCTCAGGAGCTCATGTGACCATTTCAAAGCATGTAAGAAAGAAATATAGAGTCATAAAACAGTTAAAACTGGAAGTCCACAGACCTTGAGACACAAATTTGAAATAAGTTTCTTTGAATATAGCCAAGACCAAGGATTGATGTAGAAGCCTCTATACATTATCTATAAGAGAGAAAAAAAAGTAAATAAAAATACATATATGCACATATATGCTTTGGTTAGTCCATGTTTATGAAAATGTATGGGTATATAACAGGAACCATACCTAGCATTTATAGTGTTTTAATGTTCATGATATTTTCAAATATCATAA
Source organism: Macrotis lagotis (assembly GCF_037893015.1). Lineage (NCBI taxonomy): Eukaryota > Metazoa > Chordata > Mammalia > Peramelemorphia > Peramelidae > Macrotis > Macrotis lagotis. Next base: position 48,894,843 of record NC_133660.1, on the reverse strand, counting down.
TTCAACAGTCCTAGGGAGGTAGATGCTATTGTTATCTGCATTTTTCAGATGATGAAACTGAATGTTTTGCTGAATGAATTCTTCAGTGTCACAGAATTAGTAAATGTCTCTTCCTGATTCCACATTCAATGCTCTATCCATTAAACCATAGTGATATATCTAAACATATTCCAAATAGTTTGCCTGTATGATAATAAATAGCCTGACATTTCTGGTTCCAAAAAAACTGATATGAATTACTTAAAAGTGGATTGCCATTAATATATGTCTTAGATAGGACTCAATTTTCAAAAAGTTCTATAGAAGTAGGAAAACTGCCAATTAAAATCATCTCTCAAAAGTCTTTTTCCAGTGAAATGTTAAAACTAAGGAATAAGATAAATGTGAATTATGCTTTGGTGAAAATGTGAATTGCCAAAAAATAATAATTTTATGGCATTGGAAAGTGACCCAAAAAGGGAATTATCAAACGAGTTGCAAATGTGTTTTATGTATCTTAAAAGAAAAAAATTAAAGAAACAAATTTGTCATGAGTACTAAAGACAGACAGTCCTCCTTTCTGTACTGTTTTTCTCCTGGAGCCTCAGGAAATTTATTCTCCTTCTGTAGTGAAAAAAATATATATATAACATTGGGATGGACACACCCTTCTCTGTAGGCATAGAATATTCCAAAGCTAGTGGGACTTTCAAGTTGGAAATCATCTCTGATGAGAATATTGTAGAGACCAATTGAAATAATGGTCAGATAAAATGCAATGTGTGAACTCATTTGTCACATCACCTATTTCTAAACTTGCATTACCAGTTTAAATTAGGAAATTTAGTTTTTCTTTTTTGTCCATCTTCACATTTTTTATAAAAAAGGTTTTAATTGATATAGTTTATGTGATCAGTTTTCTTCAGTTTCCCTCTCCTTCTTCCTCTCAGAGAATCATTCTAGATAGAAAATAACATTTTGAAGGCAAAATATGAAACAGATGAGAAAAAATAATCATGCTAATTATATGTTGAAAATGTCTACTATGTGCAATGTGTAGCACTTGTGAACCTCCTACCTTTGCAAAGGAGTGCAGTAGGAGGGTATTTTCATAACTCTTCTTTCAAGCCATGCTTGCTTTTGCTAATTTTACATCATTCACTTTTAATGTTTTGTGTTATTTTTCTTTTACATTTGTAATCATAGTATATATTGTTTTCTTGGCTCTGCTTATGTCAATCTGCATCAGTTCATGCTTTTCTCTGTTGATCACATTTGTCCTTTCTTGCTGCTACAATATTCATGTACCATAATTTACTTAACCATTTCATCAAAAAAAAGTGATGCTATTTTTGTGCATATGAAAACTTTCTTCTTATAAATGGTCTCAATGGGAAATAAACCTAGTAGTGTAATCTGTATGAAAATTTTATCATTTTATTCACATAATTGTAAATTTTCTTCCAAATCTAATTTTTCTTCCAAAAACTCGACCCACAATGCACTATGAGCCATCCTTCCAGTCATTCCACAAGATTGACTATTCCCATCTTTTTGTCATCTTTGTCATCTTGAAGCAAAACTTCAGGGTTGTTTTGATTTGTATTAGTTATTTGGATCATTCTTTCATGTGGTATGTCCATTTTATCTTAAGGCTGCTAAGTGGTACAATGGACAGAGTTAGAAAGACCTGAATTCATATTCTGCCTCTGACTATGCAACCCTAATTTTTCTCAAATACCTACTTAGCAGGATATTTATAAGGATCAAATAAGGTAAAGAGTTTTATAAACTTTAAATATTCTATGATATTATCTTTTTTATAAAAGATAAGAATACAGAATGTGGAGATAAACTTCTAAAATTATTCTATGATTTCAGTAACTGTTTCTTTTTAATGAAATTCATTTATTGTATATTATTTAACAAAAAATTTAATTAAAACACTCAGGGAAGGGGCAGCTAGGTGGCACAGTGGATAGAGCACAGGCCCTGGAGTTAGGAGGACCTGAGTTCAAATATGGCCTCAGACACATAATAATGGCCTAGTTCTGTGACCTTAGGCAAGTCACTTAATCACATTGCCTTAAAATAAAAAAATGAAAAACCAAAAAACCAAAAAACAAAAAAACCACTCAGGGTAAAAGAATAACCTCTTCATCTCCTTGCTAATGAGAAAGTTGAAAGCATTATCAAACTCCAATATTGCCTTTATCAGAATTTACTGAAATTCATAAAAATAGTCTAAATATTGTACATCTGACATGAATTTAGAGACTTTTGGAGGGCAAAAATAACAATGAATTGAAAGCTATTTCATCCATAAATTATTTTGATGGTATTAATTCTCATTGGTGATAATTAAAAATTATGAGAGAAACTAGAAAAGGAATAAATAAATGGAAATATGTAGACAAATTATTTAGGTCCATTGGATTTTTATACAGAAGAACTTGAGTAGTATCAACTAGTCTGACATCATTTTTAAGTTAACATGGATATCCACATGTTAATTATATTTTTACTTTTTATAATAAACAAGATTAATTACTAAAGTAAAATATCCACTTAAATTTTAATTCCTCTGTACATGTTATGAAATACATTCAAAGGAACAAATTGCTAAAATATTATGATAAAATATTTTTGCTTAAGACTATACTTAGTATATCCCTCAGACCAGATGCTCTTCTGTTCTCTTAAGTGAATTGGGGAAAAAAAATGATAAAATAAAATACAAAGAATGTAATGTTAATTTCTGGTTTTTGTAAGTTAATATGCACCCTGCAGGGATTGTTTCTATCTGAATTTAACACAATGGCTTGTGACTTCATACTCACTCTAGATTAAACATTATAACTACCCTAAATTACGTAAATACCCTAAGGATACTATATACTTAATTTATTTCTCAAGATCCCAAACACATAAATCTGGGTGAATTTTCCTTTATAATCCTCACTGAATTAAGAATATGATGATTTGATCAATGTTGGCCCCAGGGAAGGACTGAAGAAATTTAGTTATATCTCCTTTTGTTGTGGTATGGATGTGTCATTTTGTACATACTAAAAAAGTACAAATAATGAATCAGTTGTTTTTGCTTAACTATTATTTTATTTTTTTCTTATAAGAGAAAGATCACTGGAAGGGAAAATTTAAAAGACAAAATCAGAAAGGAGTGTGATAGAAAAAAATAAAAGGTATCAATAAAAGTTTCTAAGAGACATATTGAAAAAAAAATCACCCCTTGGGTCCAACTAGCACTTTTCTCTTTCTTTTGAAGCTTATGTTTCTCTTGCACAAAATTCAACCCATGTATTTGGAATTCCTTCCATTTCTATTATCTAATATTATTCTCTGGGAGAACTTTTGCTTTCAAAAAGCCTCTTTTTTCAATGTTTCACAAATGCTTTTCCTTAAAATACTGAAATTGAATTTTGTTAGAGATAAATTAACTGTGGCAATAAAACCTACTGATTTGATATAAACAACAAACACACGAATCTTAAAAAGGCTTTGAATTTTACCCTAGTCTCACACCTCTCTATTATTACTGGGGATAGCCTTCACTGAATGCATGAATCTTCCTTTTCAAATTCAGTCCAGTCATAATGGAATTGTCATCATAAAGAGACAGTTCATAAACTATTTTATTTAGTTTTGAAGGGGGTTTCATCAATTATGAAATTCTACAAGAATTTATAAATTAAATTTATAGAAATAAGAACTCAGAAATCATTTTTTAAAATCATGCCAATTCAAAAACAAAAAAGCAATCTATTTTCATGTCAGAATAAAAGTTATCTTTTTTACAACTTTAAAAAATAGTCTTACCATGTAATGGCAAAAATGGAGTAGTTTGTCATTGCTATAAACATGATAATTATTTAAGATGGCATTTATTTGATATTAATGTAATCACATTTATTTATAAAGATTACATTGTCTTGATTGTCAATATACTTATATGTATTATATATATATATATATATATATATATATATATATATATATATATATATATATATGGAGAGAGAGTGAGAGAGAGAGAGAGAGCAGCAGTCACTTACTAAACACTTAGTACAAACAGATCCCTATGGGGGGAAAATCATTGTCATAAAATCATATTGTTTTCTAAGATCTTATGGACTAGTGAAAGGAAAATAAATCAACATAGATAATTAAAGTGCATAATATTGTGTATATTAGTTCTGTGTGAGTTCTAAGGAAGAAGATTATTACTGACACGGATTGGGAAAGGGAATCAGGGAAGGCTTCCTGGAGAACTTGGCATTTGAATTAGGATTTAAATGATAAATAGAAATTCAACGAATAAGAAAGAGAAAATCATTCTAGATCTATATAAGACATAAGATTATGAGAACACAACTTAATGTGAAGAATAAAGGATAATTAAATTTGACTGGTGCACAGATGACAATGGTATAGTAAATAGGGAACAAGACTTGGAATAAAAAAACACAAACACAAAAACCCTGGATTTGAACCGTAACTCAGAAACTTACTACATTGCTATGTGACTCAGGGCAAATAACAACCTTTCATGTCTCAATTTTCTCATTTGTAAAATGAATAGATTTGACTTTATGGTCTCTACTACTAAAGATGTGCTTTTATGAACAAAATTGGAGAGACAGGAATGAGCATATGTGCTAGGACAGTGAGCAGAGAGGCTAGAGCTTAGATGGACTGACAAGAAAAACTACCAATTGATAGCTAGTTATCATTCTCCTAATTAGTTAATTGAGTTTCTTCCTGCCTATATAATTTCTCTCCTCCAAATCATTCTTTACATGTTACTACTGACTAAATAGGATCATGATACTCTGCTCAAAACACTTCAGCAGTTCTCTGTTTCCTACCTTGTAGTCATAAGGTCCAGTTTGCTTGTATGACTTTCAAGGATCCCACATTCTAGCATCATATTATATTTCTCACTTTGTTAAGATCAGAGGAAACTGTTGTCAAACCAGACAACTCACAATTCTCCTTACCAAGTACTGGGTTTTTTTTTTTTCTGCTTCTATCTGGGATGCCTTCCTTTTTCTCTCCTATTTCCCATCTGTTATACATTTCTTCCCATATTCAAGTTTTTACTTAGATATTACCTTATTCCTTGACATCCTTTCACTGACCAATCATCAGTGAACTCTTCCATTTGAGATTTCACACAGTACTTTTCATGAGAATCAGTTTGGCATAATGGATAGAGTCAACTGGGTCTGCAGTCTGGATTCAAATTCCATTGCAGATACTTTTTGACTAACTTTTTTTAACTATGCAAGTTACTATTTTCTCTGTGTCTCAGTTCTACATCTATGGATATGTGAAATTTGTACTTCTCTTATAGACTTAACAAGCATTCAGTTTAATAGTCAATGTGACAGAAATAAGAAGGTAAAATTATTTGCTTCAACATTGAATCTCATAAGAATAGTCAAGAGTTAAAACATCTGGCTCTTAGGTTGATTTAGACTTAGGTTGATTTAGAATTTTGACATCTAAAGTAGTCATCACCCCTCTGTGTATGCTGTTTTTTTATATTAAATTAATAAGATTTTTAAATGGGCTGTTCCTTAGAATAATAAGTATCTATCTGAAACCATCAACAAGCATTATATCAATGGGGATTGGCTAGAGACATTTCCAGTAAGATCAGGGGTGAAACAAGGATGCCCATTATCACCACTACTATTAAATATTGTATTAGAAATGTTAGCTTCAGCAATAAGAGAAGAAAAAGAAAATGAAGGAATTAGAATTGGGAGAGAAGAGACAAAACTCTCACTCTTTGCAGATGACAAGATGGTATACCTAGAGAATCCCAAAACATCATCTAAAAAAACTACTGGAAACAATTAGCAACTTTAGCAAAGTCACGGGATATAAAATAAACCCTCATAAATCCTCAACTTTTCCATATATATATATGACTAGCAAGATGCAGCAGGAAGAGCTAGAAAGAGAAATCCCATTCAAAATAACCACAGACAATATAAAACACCTGGGAGTTTATTTGCCAAGGTAGACACAGAAACTTTTTGAAAACAATCACAAAACACTTCTCACACAAACAAAATCAGATTTAAATAACTGGGCAAACACCAACTGCTCATGGATAGGTTGAGCTAATATAATAAAAATGACAATTCTACCAAAACTAAACTACCTGTTTAGTGGCCTGCCAATCAAAATTACAAAAAATTACTTTAATGAGTTGTAAGTAAATTCATATGGAGAAATAAAAAATCAAGAATTTCCAGGAATTCAATAAAAAAAGTGCCAAAGAAGGTGGCTTAGCCCTACCTGATCTAAAATTACATTATAAAACATCAGTCATCAAAACTGTCTGGTATTGGCTAAGAAATAGAGGGGTGGGCCAGTGGAATAGATTAGGTGCAATAGCAGGAAATGATTATAGTAATCTGCTATTTGAGAAACCCAAAGAGTTCAGCTTTTGGGATAAAAACTCTCTCTTCGATAAAAACTGCTGGGAAAATTGGAAGTTAGTATGGAAGAAACTTAGAGTAGACCAACACCTCACACCCTATACCAAGATAAGATTCTAATGGATATAAGATTTAGACATAAAAACCATATCATAAGAAAACTAGAAGATCAAGGAGTAGTTTACCTGTCAGATCTATGGAAAGGGAAGCAGTTTATAACCAAGAAAGAGATGGAGAATATCACTAAAAACAAACTAGATGACTTGGATTACATTAAATTAAAAAACGTTTGCACAGACAAAACCAATGTAATCAAGATCAAAGGAAATGTAGTAAACTGAGAAACAATATTTACAACTAGTATTTCTGACAAAGGACTCAGTTCTAAAATATACAGAGAACTGAGTCAAATTAAAGAAAAACCAAACCATTCCCCAATTGACAAATGGTCAAAGGATATGCAAAGGCAATTTACAGATGAGGAAATCAAAGCGATCTATAGTCATATGAAAAATTGCTCTAAATCATTAATTATTAGAGAAATGCAAATTAAATCATCTCTGAGGTACCACCCCACACCTCTCAAAGTGGCCAGTATGACCAGAAAGGACAATGATCAATGTTGGAAGGAATGTGGGAAAACTGGGACACTAATATATTGTTGGTGGAGTTGTGAACTTGTCCAACATTTTTGGAGAGCAATTTGAAATTATACCCAAAGGGCAACAAAAATGTGCATACACTTTGATTCAGCAATACCACTATTGGATCTATACCCTGAAGAAATGATCAAAAGGGTTAAAAACATCACTTGTACAAATATATTTATAGCAGCCCTGTTTGTGTTGGCAAAGAATCGGAAATCCCCCATCAATTGGGGAATGGCTTAACATACTATAGTATATGTATGTCATGGAATACTATTGTTCTATTAGAAACCAGGAAAGAAGAAGGGAAGCCTGAAAGGATTTGCATGAACTGATGCTGAACGAGATGAGCAGAACAAGAAAAACATTGTACACCCTAGCAGCAACAAGGGGGTAATGATCAACCTTGATGGACTTGCTCATTCCATCAGTGCAACAATCAGGGGCAGTTCTGTTCTATCTGCTATGGAGAATACCATTTGTATCCAGGGTTTAAACAGAACAAATCAAATCCCTCAAATACTTGAATGTACCTCCTCTTCTCTTTTCTAGTCTCACCAGTTCCTTCATATATGGTATATTTTTGAAGTTCAGGTCTATTGATGATTGTACCATATTGTTGACTTACATTGAACTTACAGTCTACTAAAATCTCCCCATCTTTTAGTAATAATGATAAAAACTAATATTTGTACAGTATTTTGAAATTTGCAAAATTATTTTCAAGCATTGTTCTTATTCTCTCAACAAGTCTGGGAAGGAGGAAGGAAGGAATAGACATTTATGAAGCAACTACTATGTCAGGCAATGTGTTAAATGCTTTACAAATATTATTTCATATGATCATCACAACAACCATGGGAGGTACAGCTTAGGGAACTGAGGCACACAGAAATTAAGGAACTTGATGAGGGTCACACAACTAGTCAATGTTTGAAACAAATCTTGAACTCAGATCTTCTTGACTTCAGGGGTCGTGTTCCACCCACTGTGCCACTTCGTTGATTCAAATGAATAGTTATTCAGTGAGTCCTTTCATTTAGTATCTGATGATTTTCTTGATCTCATCTAGCTTTACCATTTGCTTATGTAAACACTGTTTATCACTATCTACCTAAATTACATATTCTCAAGGAAAAAATTAACCCAGCATCCTGAACATAACCTAATTTTAGTGTCAACAAATATCAAAAGTGGGGAACTATATATAAGTATAATATTCTATGAAACTGCCAAGATGATAGAATGTAAATCTAGAAGGGACTATGGCATGAAATGGGCATCCAAGTGGTACAATGGATGGACTTGGTTCCAGGATAGACCTGAAATCATATACTGATTTATTTAGCTGAGCAACCCTGGGTAAGTCATTGTGGTCACTTGCCTTGATCACAGTTTCCTCATCTTTGAAAATAGGGAACAATGCCAACATTAATATATTATTGTGGGGATTAAATAGCCTATAATGCAGCAAATCATGTAAAGTATCTGATAAAATAATATAAGGAGTTTTGCCAGCATTAAAGAAGACAGACTTAGAAAAATTAAGTAACTTGCTCCAGATCTAAGTGCCTTCCATTTGATCCCTGGTCTTCTGGACCCAAATTTCATTCTCTTTCTAATATATAATTCTATCTCTTAGACATTCTGATTCACAAATGTGTTTTCATTTGAATTTATCTTTCAGAAGTAATTAAGTTCTGTACCTCCCATATTGTAGACCTATATTTTGAATAGAGGGTCAACATAAAAGTCAGGAAGACTTCAAGCCCTACTTGTGGTGTGATAGGATATAAAGCAAGTTTCTAAATCTTTTTTTTCAACACTGAGTAGTTCTCTAAAATTGAAATTGCAAAACAAATATTCACCTAAATCTCTAGGAGAGATTGCTTGGCAAAGTTTTTTTAACAATGTGCAATAACAGATCCTATCCAAAGTAAATTTTGAAAATCTAAGAACTCATTAAAATGTAGTTTTTAATTGCAGTATAGCTGTCTTCCCTAGGCACCAGAATAAGGAATTGGAGAATTTGCTTTTCTAGAAACTGATACCTTTGAAATTTAAGCTCATAGATTCAGAGTTACTCTTACAATCTGTGTTTCCTAATTTTTCCAATATGATTTCTGTCTAAATTTCAATACTTAATATACTTCATCTTAGCAGCAAAAGGCATTGTTTTTCTTCAAACATAAACTCAAAAAAATGATATTTTAAGCACAATGATAGCATCAATAACATGTAATAAACTGTAATATAATTTAAGAATATATTGGTAGTTCTGAGTTCAAAAGGCATCATAGTAGTCATAGGAGTAAAAATCAGGTGATTTATTTTAACAGCCTCTCTTTTGAAGATGTATTTATTGCATTTACTTTTTCTCAAACCATAGTTTCTGAAGTAGAGGTTATAACATGATTCTTTTTTTCAAAACCACATAGCAAGTATTTCTGTGTTTGTTGTCTCAGAAATGTGCTTCATTAAGAGTCAGAGGGACAGGAAAAGGAAGATGCTAAGTGTGTTTTAGTCTGCTTTCCATTTTAACGTGACTAAATTATGGTAACTAGAATGTTACTCATCAAATGTTGACATTGTGGTCATGTTGAGAAATTAGAAATTTGTTTCCATGCCCCCTGCATTTATTGTCTTATTGTGTTGTTCTGTTTATGCTTGCATATATTAATATCAGAACAATCTCACCAAAAATTGTGGGCTTAAATGAAATAAAGTTAAGCAGCTCTGATGCATTTGTGTCCATTCTTAAAAATACACCATGTACTTAACCCACCTAGTCTGATACTCAATAATTTAGATTTCCTCATCACTCTGGGATCCATAAGACCACCTTACTTCTTGACCTAGGATGGCCCCAAATGTTAGGTTTAGCACAGAGAATGTCCCAAACTATTTTTTCAGTAGAAAAGAAAAAGGAGCTAATCAGCATCTGAGTACAACCAACATGTACAGTTTTGTTTTACCTTTCTAGGCATTCTATGCACCCCCAGTTCTAAAGACAATATCAGACCCATAGAAAGTCCATAAAAGGGTCTTGTTGATTGTTTTATTCATTTACTGAAACAGTTGGCTGAGAGGCATGGAAAATGAAAGATCTCACTGAGCCACTTGTTGTTGATTTCAAAAAAGCCCTTGACTTAGAAACTTCAAAGTATTACTTCAAACAAGGAATCTTTTTCACATCCTCAGAAATAACCCCTGACTATTAACATTAAGGTAGGAATCAAAGAAAGAATCAACCCTGCTCAAAGTGTTACCATGTTCATTGTCATTAAAGATTTCCTGCAGAGACTAGCAGTAGAAATTACATTATTAACATATTTTACTCAAGATAAATACAATATATTTTCCTTATTCAATATGACCCTATCCTGCACATACTGAAAATATGTGCACTAAATGAAAAATATATCAGCACACAGCTAACAAAAGATATAATTCACATATAAAATTCTATATACACAACTATATTAATTATATGCAAATATTTTTTACCTACTAAAATACACTTCACCAATAAATGGTATAAAAATGCAACAAACTAATTTTATACAGATACATTGCATATTAATCATGAATACATTATACAAGGCTCTTATAGCTATGTCTCCAGATTAACTTGGTATTTGACATGTAAGTCCAAAAATTAGATTAATATATTTTAGTCTTCTATCCTTAATTTCTCAATCTGTAACATGTATATTTTTGTTAGAGGCAGCAATGTGTGCAGCAGATAGACTCCTACACATGGAGTTAGGTTTTTAACTTGAATTCAATATCTGTCTCAATCATTTAATAGTTATGACCATGGGAAACATTTATTTCTGTGAGGCTATTTTGTGATCTTTAGAATGGGGATAATAAAAGCATCTTTCTCATAGGATTGCTATGAAGATCAAATCTTAAAGTGCTATTACTTTTAATATGATTACATAATTAAAACTGATTTTGAAGATTGTTCATGTGGGTTCTTTCTCTCCCTTATTTGTGTACCCTATTCTCTTTATACAACTGAGAGTAAGAATAAAATGAGGCCACCTTGAAGCTAAATCTTTCCTTATTATCCAATGACAGAGATACATATAGTTGAGTTTTTAGATTGTCATAGATAATAATACATGATCTGATCCTCATCAGAATTAGTCTTTTTCTTTAATTCATTTTTTATTCTGCAATATTTTTCACTTTTCAAAATTGTTTAGTTGGTAGTAATAGAATAAAACATACTTATTGATAGAAACGTTGTTCAAATGATCTTATTTATAGTAGCAAATTTATTGAATCAGGCTCTGGAACAACATATATACCAGTAAACTTCATTGTTTCCTAGAATCCAATTTCTGCCTCCTCTTGCTTTTGTTCAATTGTTCAGTTATGTCCGACTCATTGTTACTCCATGGACATAGAATGCCAGATTAGATCCTCCACTACCTCTTGAAGTCTGTCCAAGTTCATCTTCTATGTTTCAATGACACTATCTATCCAGCACACCTGCTGTTCTCTTTTCCTTTTTCCTTCAATTTTTCCCAAAACCAGTCTTTTCCAATGACTTCTCAATATGTGACCAAAGTATTCAAAGCTTCAGTTTCAGTATTTGACCTTCCAGTGAATAGCCTGACTTATTTTCTTGAAATATTGACTAATTTGATCTCTTTACTGTTCGATAAAACTCTCAAAAGTCTTCTCCAGCACAATTTGTAAGCATTGATTCTGCTTAGCCCAGCTTTATCGTCCAGTTCTCATAAAAATACATTGCTACTTCCTCTAATCCCAATGCAGTTGAATGAATCCTTGTAAAATATCACTTTCATCATATTGTTTGTGCCCCTGCTCAAAATTCTTATGTTTTTTATTCACTTTGTTATAAATGGATCATGAATACTTAGTCCAGAGTGTTTACATTTTTTTAAGACATCTTAATAAATGACACGCCTCTCTCAAGGGGAGAGGGGCACTGAAATACAGAAATGCTAGGTGCTACATGCATTTTGAGAGGCTTTGTTCCTCCCCTTCATGCCAATCATCGAATGTGGTCACAATCTAAGTAATCGTCCCCATAAGTTTTCCCTGCCCTGCTCATTATACTAATGAGCAAAACCAGCTATTTCCTTGGGCATGCACAAAGGGGAAGGACATAGACCCTAGGTTAACTCAGAACTAGGTGGAGCAGACCTGACCTAAAGTCAGTTTTGATCAGATTGAGGCCAAGTCTTTAATTTTAATTCAAGTACCTGCCCATAGGCAACAATGCAGGCAGACCCCAGTCTTTTGAATGTAAACTAACAATTCTCCCTTCACATTCTCCTTGAACCCAAACACCCCCATAATCCTCACAACTTGTGCCTACCTAATTTATAAAATATTAGAGAATTTCCCTTTAAATATAGTCAGCATTTTTAGAGTGCTTTGCAAATATCTCATTATAACCTCTCAAGGACTATGGGGAAATAGATGCTATATTATCATTATTACTGCAGGTGAGGAATCTGAGAGACATTAAATGATTTGCTCAGATCACATGGCTAGCTTTGAACTTAAGACTTCCTGATTCCATGTCCATAGCACTATCCACTGTATCACCAGGCTGATTTCCTAATCTACCTGCTTATATTTATTTCTCATTACTACTCCTTCAGTCTGGTTTCTGAATTGGACCCAGGACCAGTGCATTCATTCCTGCCTTCACATTTTCATTCATGCTATTTTTTATTCCTACATTACAGAGTTGAAGAAAAGAACTCCTTTTTTACTGATCCATCCAGTTACTATCAATCCTTTTGGACTAGCTCAGGTCCAATTTCTTTCACTTAGACTTTCTGGAGCTGTGTCTAATCAGTCTGACTTTGTTAGTTTTCCTACTCAATAAATTGTAGTAGCTTCCTATTACCAAGAAGATTAAATACCATTTCTGTTTGGCATTTAAAGTATTCACAGCCTGGTTCTTTTCTATATTTCCAATCTTACATATTATTTTTCTCTATAAATTATATAACTAAATTGTTCCTCTTTCTGTTCTGTACTTAGATTAAAATAGTTTTCAATGGTTTTGTACTACTGTGCAAAGCTTAGAATTCAGTCTGTCCTCACCTGTTTTTTAAGAATTCCTAGCTTTTTTCAAGCCTCTAATCAAATCTCACTTTTTAAATGGTGCCCTCATTATTTTCCCATTTCCTATTGTTCTCCCTCTTAAAACTTTATTGTGTCCATATTGCCTATATTCTGCACAAACTCATATTGTTGTTGTCTCCCTCGTTAGACTATAAGCTCTTTGAAGGCAACAGTTGTTTCACTTTGATCTCCTCTGTGTAGCACAATACCTGGCACAACAATATTTTAGAAATGCTTATTGATTAATTAATAAGGAAGTCCCCTTAATCTTTATTCTGAAATTCAATGAATATCTAAGTCTTTCTTGATCAACTCAAGCAAAATTTTCCTCCTAGTACCTTACAATACTTTCTACATCTCCAAGTCTTTGTTTTTCTTTTAGAAGTATGCTACTTGAGAAGAGAGGGCATACAAATCTTATATATATGCCTACTCCACAAAATATATTACTTTGGGCTAAGCAGGAATAAGCCTACAGTTTGTTTTGCTGAATTAAATTGATTAACCTCTTTTAACCTATTAGTTATTCAATCAGAACAATATGAGAATATCATCCTAAAGTTATTTTTTTTTATACATGTGAATTATTAGGCTTTCTTTGGGAAGTTAGATGAGATGATTTCCAAGATCTTATCTAATTTTAGGTTTCTTTGAAGTTTTATGCTTTAGGAGCACATTTTCATCCTTTAGAAGTTGTTCCTATAAAAACTACTATATCAATTGTCTTTATAATGAATGAATATTCAAAGATTAGAAAATGGAACTAAAATTCATTTATCCTGGAATTCTAATTTTTATAAAAATGTATATTTTTTTCTTTTAAACATTCTTTTTTTTTCAAAGCAATAGGGTTAAGTGACTTGCCCAAGGTCACACAACTAGATAATTATTAAGTGCCTGAGGCTGGATTTGAATTCAGGTCATCCTGACTCCAGGGCCAGTTCTCTATCCACAAGCATTGCTTCTTTTTAAGAGTAATGTGGGATCTCTCTCTTCTTTCTTTCCCTCACCATCTTCCCCAGTAGCCTCCTCCCCCTCCTATATATTTACATTTCTCTCTTCCTTATCTAACTGATCTTCTTTGCCAGAACATTAAGATAACCTAAATGTTTGCTTTAGACTATTCACTTTATATACTTCAGACAAAAATTCTCCTTACAAGAGTGGAGGAATTCACATCCTTAAATGATTAAGTCACCTTGTTAACTAAATAATCATATGTCATAGAATTGCTAAGATATACTAACAACTAAACAGGATTTAAAAAAAATAATAAAGATAAAATTTCATTTGACTTCTAGAACAATTTATTAAACACTTACATGGGCAAAGTACTGTGTTCACCATCCAAATTCTGAATCCCTTGCTTCCCAGGAACCAAGAATATAGTAGAATAGATAGGATGTGTATATGCACACATATATGGCATTACAGAAAAAAAAAATAAAGGCATATAAGTGCAAATGAGAGGTTAAGAGTACTATGAAAATTTGAAGCAACTGGACAGGGCAGAACAGAATTCAGTTACACATATTGAAATTAAATGAGGAAGAAAAATCATTCTTCAAACCTAGAGAAGAAATTATTAATATTGAGTAAAGTCACAGTCTCAGAGTTAGAAGGGAGTTTTAGAATTCTGAAGCAGAAGCTAATGCATAAATACTTAGGATTTCTGGAGTATTACCATTTTTCAAAACCATTATTTTTTTCTTAAATTTATTTTATTTTTTCCAATATGCACAAAGATAGTATTCATTTTTTTCTCTCTCTCCCTCACATCCTTCCTGCCATGACAGAAAGTAATCTAAAATAATTTGTGCATGTATGATGCAAAAGCATTATTCTACCAACATTTCTTCTTTGTAATCCAATCATAAGAGGAGGAGGAAGACACTGGGGGAAGATGGTGAGAGAAGGAAAGGAAAGAGATCTTTAAAAGGAGTAAATGAAAAAGGATATAATTTTATAAAGATGAGAAATCTAAGATAATTGAATTTTAGTTAAATTCTCTAATCTTTGGGTATTCATTAAAAATGTCAGTTGATATAATGATTTTATAGTTACAACTTCTGAAGTTAGATGTTCATGTTGTGCTATAAAATTATTTAATTTAAATTCTGACCCTCTTCTCCATTAGACAATTTAAATAGAATTACCCACTATCATGCTAAGGTTTCATAACCATTGAAATATTTTTACTGACTGTTATTTAAGTTTTTTTTTGTTTTGTTTTTTGAGAAGTAGCAAACCACTCCAATATTTTGCCAAAAAAAAAATCTCAAAAACGGAATCATAAAGAATTGGACACAGCTGAAAACAACTAAACAACAGCAAAATTTAAGTTTTTACAAAGATTTCAGTGACTTCTTTTGATTGCATAAAATGCATCCACATTTGAAATACTGTTTGTATCTTTTTAAAAAGTTCATTCCTATTTTGGAACTTTGATTTAGGTATCTATTCCTTCCTAACACTAGAGGGTGATGTTTTCTTGCTTTCTGGATCATAAAACCCAGGATTATACCAATTTATGAAGAAAGACTCTATCATTTAAATAAGAAGGTCAAGGCAATCTATGCTAGAATGCTTCTGACATTAATGTAAAACCAATTGAGGTATAGGTCCAATTGGTTAATAAAACTAACAGCACCGGCATTTCTCTATCAAATATTTTTGTTCAATTCCAAATTGTGGATAAATAAAATATATTACAGCTTTAATTTTTTTTCTTAACTTAGGCTTCTGAATCCCTACCATAAACTTTACAGTAGTTTGTTTACCTCTTAAAAGGAATTCTTTTAGATCCTATTCAAAAGTGAAGGAAAATGTTGAGACACATGAATAAGTTGTAGCACTAAAAGAAGTCTTTAATTTTAAAGATGAAGAAAGTGAGAACTTCAGAAGTTGTGACTTACCGCAGTCTTATATAAACAAATGGCAAAAAAACAAACATGGCAAAACACTTTTGAAAAGAAAGTGCTCTGATTCTTATTTTCTGAGGTATAGGTATACCCAAGGCTGCCCCTAGAGATGACAAAAAAAACTATCTGAACAATAACAAAAGCAAAATGGTGCATTCCTATTGATTAGGAACTACTCATTGCCAATGAGTAGATTTAGAATTATGCAATCTAAACATTTTAATAGCAGGATAGAATTAAAAGAATCTGTGTTCTAATTCTGTCTGCTAAACACTTATTTTGCTATTCAACAATAAGCAAATCACCTCATTTTTCTGAGGTTTCAATTTCATTAAATGCATAATAGGAATGTCAACATTTGCAACACTTGTCCCAAAATTTGTTGTGGGGGAAATTAAAAAAAATCAATATGCTAGATAACTGTTTTATTTTTTAAATTTATTTTATTTTTAATTCATGGTCTAAAACATTTTGAAAACAAAGCATAATTAAAACATGGTGACTGTTAGGTGGTGCAGTGAAAAGAGCACTGGCAGAGGAGTCAGAAGGACCTCAGTTCAAATCTGGTATGAGATACTTAATAATTACCTAACTTTGAAATCTTGAGTAACTTAACTCCATTGCCTTGTGATGGGTGAGGGTGGGGCAGAGATGATTTTCTATGAAACTTCAACTCAATTATGTACAACTTGCTATTGCTTATAAATGTAAAATAGTTATCCTGTAAATTTTTCCCTTCCCCACCACCCTAAAGATGAGCACCATTAGACACAAGTATGTATGTATATGTGCATATGCATATACCCACATGTGCACATTTATGTTAAATCATTCTATACATCTATTTTTCAGGTTTTCCCTACCCCAGATGCAGATAGCAACTTCCTTGATAGGTCTATTGTAGGTAAGGTATTTATAATAGTCATAACAACTTATTCACACAAAGTTGTTCTAAAGATATTGTTGCTGTTACTGTTCTCTTGGTTCTGCTAATTTTGCTCTTCATTACTTCTTGCAAGATTTTTTGCAATGTTTTTCTAAGATCACTGAGCTCATTAATTCTTATAGCTCAGTGGTATTCCATCCTAATTATATATCACAAATTGTTCAGCCATTCCCTAATTGATGGGCATCCCTTCATTACTTTTTTCAACACAAAGAGAGCTGTTAAAAATGTTCTGAAACAAAAGTTCTTTTCCTTTCCCCCCCTAATCATCTTTGGAAATAGACCTAGTTAGTTGTGGTAATGCTGGTATAAGCAGTTTGATAATTCTTTAAGCATAATTTCAGATTTCTCTGCAAAATGGTTAGTATTCCACCAATAAAGAATTGGTATACCAATTTTTCTACATACTGTCCAACATTTGTCACTTTGCCCTTCAATAATTTTAGCCAATCTGATAAGTGTAAAGTGATTTATCAAGGATATTTTTACTTGCATTCAATAATGATTTGCAATCAATAATGATTTAGAGCATTGTAAGTGTTATTGTAATTAGCATTATTCAATCATTCAACAAGCATTTATTCTGTGACTACTATGTGCCAAACATTAGCAATTCTAGGAATATAAAGTAAAGAACATGATGAATTCTTGTCCTTAGGTAGATTACGTTCTAACAGGAAAGGCAATAATAAATACATTCATTAGCAATTATTAAGCCCCAATTGCGTGACAGATTCTGTGTTAAGCATTGAGAATCCAAAAAAAAAAATAAAGACAATTGCCATCAAAGAACTTTTGATCTAATTCAGGAAAACAACACAAAAAGGCTAAAAAGTATGAAGGGAAAGATACCTGACAAGGAAGCATGGTGGAGAAGTCAGAGACATACCAGAGTAAGGCCCCAAGGTGAGAAATGAGAAATGTAATGTCTGAGCAGAACTAACTCCTGAAATGGATGCACCCATTTATAAACATGCCATACTTTATACATAAGGGATTGAGAAGAAGGGGTGTGCATTTGTATGTGTATGTGAAGCCATCCCACAGATAGTGGGAGCTGTGTCTTAAAGAAAACAAAGTATTCTGAGCATTACTATGAGGTAAGCTAAGTAGATTCCCAGGAAGGAAGAAAACCCAAACAAAGTGCTTGATTTTGAAAGGTTTAAAACACTGTGCCAGAATTGAAAGGTAGCCTGTATGAAAAGAGCATAGAGGATACAGAGGTGAATAATAAATAGAATATCTCAATATTCTTGGTGAAACTTTAAATTATTAAGAGTTTAAAACATTCCCAAGACAAAGCCAGAAACTGAATGAACACAACTATAAAGCACTGCTTACCCAAATAAAGTCAGATCTAAAAAAATTGGAAAAATGTCAAATACACATGGTTAGGTTGAGCTACTATAATAAAAATGACAATTCTGCTCAAATTAAATTACTTATTCAGTTTCATACCAATCAAACTACCAAATAACTACTTTACTGTGCTAGGAAAAATAGTAACTCAATTCATCTGGTCTAACAAAAGATCAAGGATAGCAAGAGAACTGATGAAAAAAATGTAAATGAAAGTGGCCTAGCTCTACCAGATCTAAAGCTATAGCATAAACTGACAGTCATCTAAACTGGTTAAGAAATAAAGTATTGGGACTTCTGGCCAAAATAGCAGAGAAAAGACAGGCACTGTACTAAGGTCTCCTAGTTTTCCCTCATAAATAATATGAAACAAACCTCTTAACAGAAATTCGATTGACAAAATCCAGAAAAAGAAGCTAGGAGTAGAACATCTCCCAATAAGATCTGTCTTCAGGGATCATGGGTGAGTCAGAAGAGAGTGAACAGGGGTGGGGTGAGACCTGGACAAACCTAGGATCAGCCATGGAGGCTTTGGCTCTGGGAACCATGGAATCTTTGACTGTGGGAGTGGCAGTCTGGGAAGTTACAGCACAGCTGGAGGGTGAGTTCCAGCACAGAGAGTTACAGAGTGCGGTCGGACATCGATGCACTGCTGGTCTGGAGGACTGACAGCTCAAACTTTCATTTCAGTGAAGTCCTCTTCTCCCCTGCAACAAACATGGTAACAGCACACTCCACCCTGCCCCCCAGGCTCAGTCATGGGCAGAAGTCCCTCAGGTGAATGGGGAGATTAACTATCTTGCCCCAGGGCACAGCTCAACTTGCTCAAGGACAAAAGTATCCAGTAGCATAGCACCACCCACCCCCTCCAGGCCTAGGGAAAAGGCCTCAAATCAAGATCAGAGACACTCCAGGAAAAAAACAATCAGCAGTCCCTACTGGGTGGCTCACTTAGAGGGCTCTAACAGCCCCTACTGGCCAGAACACATGGAATTACTATATGGATCTCAATACAAAACCACTGTGAACCAGCCCCTCCCCCCAACACAAGATCTTAGGAAAATGAAGAAAGTCCAGCTAAAAAGGGAGGTACATAGAAAACTACCTAAAAGCCAAAGACCCTAACCCAGAGAGACCTAGAACTTCTGAGGAGAATATGATTTGGTCTCTAGCCCAGAAAGCCTTCCTTGAAGGAATCAGAAAGGAGTTTAAAAATCAATTGGAAAATATGGGAAAAGAAAGCCAAGAGAGAATTAACAGCTTGCAACAAGAAAACAAATGCTTGGAAAATACAATTGGAAAAAATGCAAAAAGAAATTCATTCAAAACCTCAATGGGTCAAATACAACAATAAAATAGTTCTCTCAAAACTTCAGTTATACAAATGGGAAAATCCTTCAAAAAGTGAATGGACCAATTGGAAAAGTAACTGCAAAAGATAACTGAAAAAATGCTTCTCTTAAAAAAAATAATGGAATCTGTAGAAACTAAATGACTTTGTGAGACAACAAGAATCTGTTAAACAAGACCAAAAATTGAAAAAATAAATGTAAAATACCTCATTAGCAAAGCCACTGCCCTTGAGAATAGATCTAGAAGAGACAACTTAAGAATCATTGAGTTACCTGAAAATACTGAAGAGAAAAAAAAGCCTGGACTCACTATTACAGGATTTAATGATGGAAAATTGCCCTGATATCATAGAAACAGAGGGCAAAAATAGTTATTGAAAGAATACATCAGTCCCCTCCAGAAAGGGATCCCCAAATGAAAACAGCAAGGAATATTGTGGCCAAATTCTAGAACTATCTAATAAAAGAGAAAATCCTGAAAGCAGACAGGGATATAGATACCAAGGAGCCAGAGTAAGGATTATACAGAACATGGCTACATCAACATTAAAGGATCAAAGGGCCTGGAATGCAATATTCTGAATATCAAGGGAGCTTGGAATGCAACCAAGGATTCACTATCCAGAAAAACTGAGTCATATCTTCAAAGGGGAAAAGATGTACATGTAATGAAATAGGAGACTTCCAACTTTTCCAGATGAAAAGACCAGAACTAAATAGAAAATTTGGACTTCAAACAGGAGACTGAAGAGACACATGAAAAGGTTAAAAAGAAAGGATAAAGAAAAAAAACTGCTATCTAGTAAGATGAAACTGGCTAAAGGGACTTCTGGCCAAGATGGCGGAGAGAAGACAGGCACAGTTCTAAAGTCTCCTGATCTTTCCCCATCTATCACATGAAACAAACCTCTTAAAAAGAAATCTAACCCACAAAATCCAGAAAGAAAAGCCAGGAGAAAGAACATCTACCTCAGGATTTGTCTCCAGCAGCAGCACTGGATGAATTCAGGCCGGTGAGTGTGGGCTCAGAGTAAGGATCAGCCCCGATCAACCAGATTAACAGCTGAATTGCAGCAGGGAGTATGAGGGCCCGATAGCAGGACTGGATCAGCGGTGGGGCTAGACAGGAGGGGCTTGAGTCAACTAGGGAGTAGAGGCACTGGTGTTGGTGCTGTCCCCCAGGAGCTTGTGGAAAGGGCTGGGGGGAGAGTTCCAGTGCAGGAGAGCTGTGGACACCATCCCTGGGCTCCTCTGGTCTGAGGTCAGAGTCCCATTACAGCTCAGACCTCTTCCGGAACAAACAATTGCAAACTAATGCTGCCTCAGGCCCAGGTGTGTCAGCAGAAGAACCAGCCCAGCTGACAATGACCTTAGGCCATGCCAGCACCATTGATTGAAGGCAAAAGAATTCAGTAGCTCCAACTCCTCCCTTCAAGAAAAGGGAGAAGGCCTCAATCAAGGTCACAGACACTCCAGAGAAAGCAACCAATACCTCCTACTGGCCAGCCAGAGAAATTACACTTAGTGAGTAAAGCCTTTAGAGATCCCAAGCCCCTGTGAACCATATACTCCCCAACTCAAGGTCTTAGCAAAATGAAGAAGGGTCAGCAGAAAGTTGGATCCATAGAAAAATTCTTGGAAGGGAAAGACCCTAACTCAGAAAGACCTGGAAACTCTGAGGAGAATACGATCTGGTCTTCAGCACAGAAAGACTTCCTTGAAGCAATAAGGAAGGAGCTTAAAAATTTGGGAGAGACAATTAATACCTTGAAACAAGAAAACAAAACCTTAGAAAGTACAATTGGACAAATACCAAAGGAGAATAAATCTCTCAGATCATCAATTGGACAATTACAAAATGAGAATAAATCTCTCACATCATCAATTGGACAAATACAAAATGAGAATAATTCTCTCAGATCCTCAATTGGGCAAATGTAAAAAGAAAATAATTCTCTCAAACCCTCAATTGGTCAAATGGAAAGCTCTTTCAAAAGTAGAATTGACCAATTGGAAAAGGAGTTGCAAAAGGTTAATGAAGAAAACTCCTCCCCCCAAAAAAGAATGGAGTCTACAGAAACTAATGACTCCATGAGACAGGAAGAGTCAGTTAAACAAAATAAAAAAATAGAAGAAAATTTAAAATACCTCATCAACAAAACCACTGAGCTCAAGAAAATATCAAGGAGGGGCAACCTGAAAATTATAGGACTTCCTGAAAACCCTGAAGAGAAAAAAAGCCTGGACTTAATATTACAGTATCTAGTGTTGGAAAACTGCCCTGATATCATGGAATCAGAGGGCAAAGTAGTTATTGAAAGAGTACATCAATCCCCACCAGAAAAAGAACCTAAAATGAAAACACCAAGGAATGTTGTGGCCAAATTCCAGAACTATCAGATAAAAGAGAAAAATCCTGCAAGCAGCCAGAAAGAAACAATTTAAATACCAAGGAGCCACAGCAAGGATTATGCAGGACCTGGCTGCATCAACATTAAGAGATCAAGGGAGCTTGGAATGCAGCCAAGAGTCTACTTTCCTGCAAAGCTGAGCCTTCTCTTCCAGGGAAAAAGATGGACACTTAACAAAATGGAAGAATTCCAAACATTTCTGATGAAAAGACCAGAGCTAAACAGAAAATTTCGACATCAAACAGGAGGTTCAAGAGACACATGAAAAGGTAAAAAAAAAGGGGGGGGGGTAAAAGGAAAAAAATGCTATCCAGTAAGTTGAAACTGGCTATATCCCAGCATGGAGAAAAAGATTCTCATAAATCTTGAGAATTCTAACCATAACAGAGAGAATATACCTAGCCAGAAATGATGGACATTCATGACCTATCCATGAGACTGCTATCTAAAAAGATGTAACTGACTTTAACCCCACTTGGGAGAAAGACTCTAATAACTCTCAGGAATTTTGACTCTATTTGATAGAATATACTGAACTAGTAGGGACAGACACTCAGAATTTTCTATGATTTAGATAGAATGATCTAAAAAAACACTACCTCCTTAAAGGGGCGACAGGAAAGAGATGGGAGGAGGGAGAGATTGAATGGGATAAATCTCATTACACTAAGAGGTACCAAAAAACCTATGATAATAGAGGGGAAGAAGGGAGGAGATGAGAAACACCTGAATCTTCTTCTCATCAGACTTGGCTTAAAGTCAACCTACACATACTCAGTTAACTTATAAAACATCTAACCTTTCAAATATTAAAAGGGGAAAAGGGGAGGGGGGGCAGAGAAAGGAAAGGGGAGTGGGGGGGGGAAGGGGAAATAACAAAAGGAAGGGAAGGGAAATGGGAAAAAGGGAAAGGGGTAATAAAGGGGAGGGTGTGATATAGGAGGGCAAACACACTGAAGGGGGTGGTATTCAGAAACAAAATGCTTGGGAATATGGATAAAAGGGGGGAAGGGGAAAAATACAAACAGAGGGAAGATAGCACAGAGGGCAATAAAGAATTAGTAATCATAACTTTGAATGTGAATGGGATGAACTCTCTCTTAAAAGGTAAGCAAATAGCAGAGTGGATTAAAAACCAGAATCCTACAATATGCTGCTTACAAGAAACTCATCTGAAGCAGAGAGATACATATAGAGTAAAGGTAAAAGGTTGGAGCAAAATATATTTTGCTTCAGCTGAAGTAAAAAAAAGCAGGGGTAGCAATCCTTATCTCAGACAAAGCAGCAGCAAAAATAGATAGTGTTAAAAGATATAAGGAAGGAAACTTTATCCTCCTAAAAGGTAACATAGACAATAAAGTCATTTCAATACTGAATATATATGCACTCAGTGGAACAGCACCCAAATTCTTAGAGGAGAAGCTGAAAGAACCACAGGAAGCCATAGATAGCAAAACTCTACTAGTGGGAGACCTCAACCTCCCACTCTCAGATCTAGATAAATCTAATCATAAAATCAACATGAAAGAAGTTAAGGAGGTAAATAGATTCTTAGAAAAATTAGATATGGTAGACTTATGGAGGAAACCGAATGGGGACAGAAAGGAATATACCTTTTTCTCTGCAGTACGTGGAACTTATACAAAAATTGACCATGTACTAGGACATAAAAACCTAATGATCAACTCCAGAAAGGCAGAAATAGTGAAACTGGCTATAGCCCCACCAGGGAGAAAGACTCATAACTCTTGAGAATTGCCACTCTATTAGAGAGAATATACTTACGCAGAAATAATTGACAGAGATGACTTAACTGTGATTGAGATAGAATGCTGTAAAAATGATAGCTCCTTAAAAATGGGGACATTAAGAAGTGGGAAGATGGAGGAAATTGAATGGGGTAAATAACATTAAATAAAGAGGTACCAACTGCAATAGAGGGGAAGAAGGGAGAAGGTGAGAACCAACTGAATCTTACTCTCATGAGATCTGGCTAAAAGTTAACATACATACACTCAGTTAAGAAACTTATCTTACTTTTCAAGTATTAAAAGAGGAAAGGGGAAAGGGGAAGGGGGAGGAAAAGAGGAACTAATAGGAGGAAGGGAAGGAAGAAGGGCTAAAGGGAAAAGGGAAAGAAAGGGGAGGAGGATTGGGCATAAGGGGGCAAACACACTGAAGGTGGTGGTATTCAGAAATAAAATACTGGGGAATATGGATAAAGAGAAAAAAAGGAGGGAAATTCAAACAGAGGGAAGATAGGATGGAAGGCAATAAAGAGTTAGTAATTATAACTTTGAATGTGAATGGGATGAATTCTCCCATAAAACATAAGTGAATAGCAGACTGGATTAAAAACCAGAATCCTACAATAAGCTGCTTAAAAGAAACTCATTTGCAGCAGAGAAATACATATAGAGTAAAGCTAAAAGGCTGGTATAAACATATTTTGTTTCCACTGAAGGGAAAAAAGCAGGGGCAGCAGTCCTTATCTCAGACAAAGCAGCTTCAAAAATAGATCTCATTAAAAGAAATTAGGAAGGAAACTATATCCTCAATAAAAGGTATTATAGAAAAATGAAGCAAGTTCAATACTAAATATGTAAACACCAAGTGGTATAGCATTCAAATTCTTGTAGGAAAAGTTGAATGAGTTACAGGAAGACATAAACAGTAAGACTTTACTGGTGGGAGATCTCAACCTGCTTCTGTCAGATTTAGATAAATCTAACCATAAAATAAAGAAGAAGCAAATTAATGAGGTAAATAGATTGTTAGAAAACCTAGGCGTTATAGACCTTTTGAGAAAACTGAATGGGGATAAAAAGGAATATACTCTTTTTTTCCCTGCAATACATGGCACTTACATGAAAATTGACTGTGTACTAGAACATAAAAACCTAATATTCAAATACAGAAATAGAGAAATACATCCTTCTCAAATCATAATGCAATAAAAATCAAATGAAATAATGGACCAGGGAGAGATAGACCTAAAATTAATTGTTAACTAAATAACCTCATTTTAAAGAATGAGTGGATCAAACAATAACTTATACAAAGAATTAATGATTTCATCCTAGATAATGACACTAACAAAGCATCAAACCAAAATGTATGGCATATAGCTAAGGCAGCTGTCAGGTAATATATTATATCTTTAAATGTTTACATGAATAAATTAGAGAAAGAGGTAATCAATGAACTAACATGCAACTAAAAAAATTAGAGAAAGAACAAAGAACAAACATCAAATTGGAAATTCTAAAAATTAAAGGAGAAATGAATAAAATCAAAAGCAAGAAAACTATTGAACTAATAAATAAAAGCAAGAGTTGGTTTTATGAAAAGACCAATAAAATTGATTAACCTCTGGTTAATTTGATTAAAAAATAAAGAAAAGCAATTGCTAGTATCATAAATAAAAATGGTGAACTCACCACCAATGAGGAGCAAATTAAAGTAATAATATGGAATTATTTTGCCCAGCTCTATGCCAATAAATTTGATAATCTAAGTAAAATGGATGAATATTTCTAAAAATATAAGTTGCCTGGGTTAAATGAAGAGGAAATTAAATATCTCGATTTTTATTTTTGCAAGGCAAATGGGGTTAAGTGGCTTGCCTAAGGCCACTTAGATAGATAATTATTAAATGTCTGAGGCCGGATTTGAACCCTGACTCCAGGGCCAGTGCTGTATCCACTGCACCACCTAGCTGCTCCAAAATTAAATATCTAAATAGCCCTATCTCAAATAAAGAAATTCAACAAGCCATTATTGACAATGTAAAGACTAACAGAATGCTTTCTGTGTGAGGTGGGGGGAGGGAAGCAAGAATGAAGGAAAAATTGTAAAACTGAAAATAAATAAATTATTGAACTCCCTAAGAAAAAATCTCCAGGGCCAGATAGATTCAAATCCATCAAACATTTAAGGAACAATTGGTTCCAATTCTTAAAAAACTCTAGAAAAATAGATGAAGATGGAACTCTGCCTAACTCTTTCTATGACACCAGTATGGAGCTGATACCTAAACCAGGAAGAGTCAAAACAAAAAAAGAAAATTGTCGATCTATCTCCCTGATGAATATAGATGCAAAAATCTTAAATAAAATCTTAGCAAAATGATTACAGTAAGTTGTCATTAGATAATATACTATGACCAAGTAGATTTTTTTGAGGAAAGCAGGGTTGGTTCAATATTAGGAAAACTGTTAGTATAATTAACTATATCAATAAAAAAAACCTATCAGAAGTCATATCAATGATGCTGAAAAAGCTTTTGACAACATACAGTGCCTATTCCTACTAAAAACACTAGAGGGAGTAGGAATAAATGGATTGTTCCTTTGAATAATAAGCAGTATCTATCTGAAACCATCAACAAGCATTATATGCAATGGGGATAAGCTAGAGGCATTCCCAATTTGATCAGGGGTGAAACAAGGATGCCCATTATCACCACTACTATTCAATATTGTGTTAGAAATGTTAGCTTCAGCAATAAGAGAAGAAAAAGAAATTGAACAAATTAGAGTTGAGAAGGAAGAGACAAAGCTCTCACTTTTCCAGATGACATGATGGTATACCTAGAGAATCCCAAAAAATCATCTAAAAAACTATTTAAAACATTTAGTAACTTTAGCAAAGTTGCAGGATATAAAATAAACCCTCATAAATCCTCAACATTTCTATATAGTACCAGCAAGATACAGCAGAAAGAGCTAGAAAGAGAAATCCCATTCCAATCAACTTCAGACAATATAAAATACTTGGGAGTCTACCTGCCAAGACAGACTCAGAAAATTTGTGAAAATAATTACAAAACATTTCTCACACAAATAAAATCAGATTTAAATAACTGGGCAAATACCAACTGCTCATGGATAGGCTAAGCTAATATAATAAAAAGGAGAATTCTAGCAAAATTAAGCTACTTGTTTAGTACCCTACCAATCAAAATTACAAACAATTACTTTATACTTTAATGACTTAGAAAAAGTTGTAAGTAAATTCATATGGAGAAACAAAAATTCGAGAATTTCCAGGGATTTAATTTTAAAAAGTGCAAAAGAAGGTGGCTTAGCCTTACTAGTTCTAAAATTATATTATAAAGCATCAGTCATCAAAACTGTCTGGTATTGGCTAAGAAATAGAGTGGTGGACCAGTAGAATAGACTAGGTGCAATAGCAGGAAATGATTAAGGTAATCTGCTGTTTGATAAACTCAAAGAGTCCAGCAATTGGGATAAAAACTCTCACTTTGATAAAAACTGTTGGGAAAATTGGAAGTTAGTATGGAAGAAACTTTGATTAGACCAATACCTCACACCCTATATCAAGATAAGATCCAGGGGTGGCTAGGTGGTGCAGTGGATTACACATCAGCCCTGGAGTCAGGAGTACCCAGGTTCAAATCCGGTCTCAGACACTTAATAATTACCTAGCTGTGTGGCCTTGGGCAAGCCACTTAACCCCATTTGCCTTGCAAAAAAAAAAACCCTAAAAAAAAAGATAAGATGCAAATGGTTACAAGATTTACACATAAAAGACAATATTATAAGCAAACTAGAAGATCAAGGAATAGTTTAGTTTACCTGTCAGATCTATGGAAAGGGAAGCAATTTATAATCAAGAAGAGATGGAGAACATCATTAAAAAAACTAGATAATTTTGATTACATTAAATTAAAAGGCTTTTGCACAGACAAAATCACTGTAACTAAGATCAAAAGAAATGTAGTAAATTGGGAAACAATTTTTATAACTAATATTTCTGACAAAGGCCTCATTACTAAAATATATAGAGAACTGAATCAAATTTATAAAACAAAAAAAAAAAAGAAGCCATTCCTCAATTGGCAAATGGTCAAGGGATATGAGAAGGTAATTTACAGATGAGGAAATCAAAGCAATCCAGTCATGAAAAATTGCTCTAAATCATTACTTATTAGAGTAGTGCAAATTAAAGTATATCTGAGGTACCACCTCACACCTCTCAGCCTGGCCAGTGTGGTGTGTGTTTGTCTGTGTGTGTGTGTGTGTGTGTGTGTGTGTGTGTGTGTGTGTGTGTGTGTATGTGTGTGTGTATATATATATGTATAAATTTTCATCCATTTGTATACGTATATTTCCAAGTTACAAAGTTTGTCTCCACCCTTCCTTCCCAACCCCCTCTGCATTGTTGGGAACAGTCACTTAGCATTTTATATATACATATTTTTAAACATATTTATAAATTAGTAGTTTTTGGCATGAGGGATTAGGTTCAAGGGAAAGAGATACCTAAAAGATAATTTTTATAAAGTGTTCATCAGATTTGTTAGAGGTGTTTTTCTCCTGTGTGTTTGGTTTTGTATTGTTTTTCTTCCTCTGGTTGGGGATAATATAGTCCATAATCTGTCAAATACAGTTTTTCTAGCTCTCTGGACAGATGAAAGGGGTTGCTTCCCACAAGGTTGTTCATCTCATAATGTTGATGTGTAAATGGTTCTCTTGTCTCTACTCCCTTTGCTCAGCATCAAATCTGTAAGTCATTCCATGCTTATCTAGAGACCGACTATTTATTATTTCTTATAGAACAATAATATTCTGTAGTATTCATGTACCATTACTTATTTAGCCATTTATAAATTGATGGGCATCCCCTCAATTTCCAATTGTTTGTCACTACAAAAGGGCTACTATGAATGTTTTGGAACAAAACATTGGGACTTTTCCCATGTTTTATAATTTCTTCTGGATTATAGCCCTAGAATTGGAATTGATTGGTCAAAGGGTATGAACAGTTTTATTATTCTTTTGGTATAGTTCCATATTGCTCTCCAGAAAGGTTGAATCCTTTCACAACTCCACCAGCAATGCATCAATGTCCTAATCCTCCTACAACCTATCCAACACTGATCATTTTCCCTTTCTCTTATCTGGGTTAACCTAATAGGTATGAGATGATACCTTATTGCTGTTTTAATTTGCATTTCTCTAATCAATAATGATTTGGAACATTTTTTTCATATGCTTATATATCACTTTAATTTCTTCATTTGAAAACTGTCTGTTCATATCCATTGACAATTTATCAATTAGGGAATGACTTGTGACCTTATATTCTCTACATATGTTAGAAATGAGACTTTATCAGAACTCCTGGTTGTGAAAATTGTTTCCAAGCTTGTTGCTTTTCTTTTAATTTTGGCAGCATTGATTTTATTAGTGCAAAACTTTTTAAATTTAATATAGTCAAAATCATTCAATTTGCAGTTTATAATGTGCTGTAATTCTTCTTCTTTGGTCATAAATTTATCTTTTCTTCATAGATCAGATAGATAGAATATATTTTGGTCTATTAACTTATCTATGGTATTGCTCTTTATGTCTTAATCCTGTACCCATTTTGATTTTATTTTGTTATAGTGTGTGAAATGTGGATCTATGCCTAGTTTTTGCCATACTATTTTCCAGTAGTAGATTGCTGTAGTCATTTACTGCATTTCCTTTTGAACCTGTCCTAATCCACTAATCTATTACTCAATTTCTTAACTAGGACCAAGCAGTTTTGATGACTGCCACTTTATAGTATTGTTTTAGATCTGGTAGAACTAGGCCACCTTCCTTTACATTTTTTTATCAGTTCCCTTGCTATTCTTGCCCTTTTGTTACTCCAGACAAATTTTGTTACTATTTTCAGCTCATTAAGTAGTTATTTGGTAGTTTGATTGGTATAGCACTGAATAAATAATTTAATTTGGGTAGAATTATCATTTTTATTGTATCAGACTGGCCAATTTGACCAGAAAGGACAATAATCAATGTTGGAAGGGATGTGGGAAATCTGGGATACTAATACATTGTTGGTGGTGCTGTGAAGTCATGCAAACTTTCTGGAGAGGAATTTGGAATTATGCCCAAAGGGTAATAAAACTGCATACCCTTTGACCCAGCAATACTACTACTGGGTCTATATCCTGGAGATTATGAAAAAGGTAAAAAGATCACTTGTACAAAAATTTTGTGGTGGCAAATAACTGGAAATTGAATGAATGTCCATCAATTGGGGAATGGCTGAACAAATTGTGGTATATGTACATTATGGAACATTATTGTTCCATTAGAAACCAGGAAGGGTGGTGATTCAGAGAAACCTGGAAGGATTTGCATGAACTGATGCTGAGAAAGATAAGCAAAACCAGAAGAACATTGTACACTATAACAGCAACATGAGGGTGATGATCAATCTTAATGGACTTGCTTGTTCCATCAGTGCAACAATCAGGGACAATTTTGTGGTATCTGCAATGGTGAATACCATCTGTATCCAGAGAAAGAATTGTGGAGTTTGAACAAAGACCAAAGATTATTGCCTTTAATTTTAAAGAAACAACATTATCTTATTGTGCATTTTTTCTATCTCTTACATTTTATTTTTTTCCTTAAGGTTATTATTTCTATCTCCACACATTCAATTTAGATCAATGCATAGCATGGAAACAATGTAAAGACTAATAGACTGTCTTCTGTGGGTGGTGGGTGGAGGGAAGCAAGATTAGGGGAAAATTTTTAAATTCAAAAATAAATTAATTTAAAAAAGAAAATAGGAAACAGGGGAAATTACATATAACTTTTTCCTGTTAAAGGCTTCATTTCTCAAAAAAAATAGAGTAATGAATCAGTGGATTAGGACAGCTTCAAAAGAAAACACAGTAAATGGCTACAACAAAATATTATTTGATTAACCCAAAGACATATGCCTCTAAGATTAAAAACTCACTATTTGACAAAAATTGTTAGGAAAACTGGAAAACAGTGTGGCAAAAATTAGGCATAGATCCACATCTCACACCCTATACCAAAATAAGGTCAAAATGGGTACAGGATTTAGACATAAAGAGCAATACCAGTTAATAGACCAGAAAATATTCTACCTATCTGATATATGGAGAAGGGATAAATTTATGACCAAAGAAGAATTAGAGCACATTAGAAACTGCAAAATGAATGATTCTGACTATATTATATTGAAAAGTTTTTGCACTAATAAAATCAATGCTGCCAAAATTAGAAGAAAAGCAGAAAGCTGGGAAACTTTCTTCATAACCAGGAGTTCTGATAAAGGCCTCATTTCTAAAATATATAGAGAATTACATCAAATTTATAAGGTCATAAGTCATTCCCCAATTGATAAATGGTCAAAGGATATGGACAGATAATTTTCAAGTGAAATTAAAGCTATACATAAGTATGTGAAAAAATGCTCCAAATCACTATTCATTAGAGAAATACCAATTTAAACAACAATGAAGTATCATCTCACACCTATTAGATTAGCCCAGGTGAGAAAAAGGGAAGATGATCAGTGTTGGAGGATTGGGACATTGATGCATTGCTGGTGGAGTTGTGAAAGGACCCAACCTTTCTAGAGAGCAATATGAAAGGAACTATGCCCAAAAAGCAATAAAACTGCTCATACCATTTGATCTAGCAATTTCAATTCTAGGACTTTATCCAGAAGAAATTGTCAAAAATGGAAAAAGTCCCACATGTTCCAAAATATTCATAGCAGCTCTTTTTGTAGTGACAAAGAATTGGAAATTGAGGGGATGCCCATCAACTGGTGAATGGCTAAATAAGTTATGGTACATGAATATACTAGGGAATATTATTGTTCTATAAGAAACCATAAATGATTGGACTCTTGAGAAGGATGGAATAACTTATGGGATCTGATGCTGAGCAAAATTAGGAGAGTCAAAAGAACAATGTACACATCAACAACATTATGAGAGGAACAACCTTGATGGAAGCAATTCCTCTCGACAGTCTAGATATTTTGGATAACTATATTAAATTGGATATGTACTATATTATCCCCAGTCAGAGGAAGAAAAATAAAGCAAAATAAAGCACACAGAAAACAAAAACATCTATAGTGAATTTGAACACTTTATAAAAAATATCTCTTATGTATCTCTTTCCCCTAATTCTAATTCCTTGGCCAAAAATTACTAATTTCTAAATATATTTAACAAAATATGTATGTAAAATGCTAACCTGACTGTTCTCTAATGAGGGGAGGGGATGGGAAGGAAGGGCGGAGGGAAATTTTTGTAACTTAGAAATATGTATGTACAAATGGATGAAAATTAAAAAAATAAATTAGAAAAATCTTAAAACATCATTAAAACTTTTGTTTCATCTTGCATAAGATTATAAAGACAAGAGAGACCCAGGTTGTAAATAGAATTAAATGCCAAACAGAATTTATATTTGATCCTAGAAGCAATAGGGAGTCTTTGGACTTTACTGAAGGAAATCCAAGTAACATGATCATATCTGCATTTTAAGAAAATAACTTTGGTAGTTATGCAAAAGATGGATTGACATGTGGAGAGATAAGATAAGGAAGAATATGAAAGATTATGTAATAAGTCTAGGAGAGAATATCTGAGAGATTGAAGTTACTGATTGGGATTCAAATCCTTTTTCTGCTATTTACAGTATGTGTGACTTCAGACAACTCACCAAAAGTATGGGTCCTTAGTTTTCTTCATGTGTAAAATGAGTGGGTTAGACCACCTCATCTGTAAGATTCCTTTCATCTTTATAACTATTATCTTAGCTTTAATATATTCATTTGGAAAAAAAATAGGTACTAACGTAAAATTCCATGGGGTTTGGGCAGCTAGGTGGTGCAGTGGATAAAGCACTGGCCCTGGAGTCAGGAGTACCTGGGTTCAAATCCTTTCTCAGACACTTAATAATTACCTAGCTGTGTGGCCTTGGGCAAGCCACTTAACCCCATTTGCCTTGTAAAAAAAAACAAAAACAAAAACAAAAAATTCCATGGGGGTAACTAAAAGGCTCAGTGTATAGAATACCAGATCTGGATTCAGGAAGACCTAACCAGGCTCAGACATTTAGCTCAGGTAAGTCACTTAACCTTTATTTGCCTTGATCCACTGAGAAGAAAACAGTAAATCATTCCAGTCTTTGCTAAGAAAACTCCATGGACAGTATGGTCCATAGGATTACAATGAGTTGAACACAACTGAACCAAAGACAACAAAGATGAATTAGGTTGATGCACATTTTTACACTTTCCATTTCCCCAAAGTATCGTTTTTTAAAAGTTTGAATTGCATATGGATTCAATATGGTGGTTTTTAAATATTCTTCAGGGCCACATGGACCATTTAAAATTTCTTTTTATTTCTGGGAGGATTCCTATAAAAATAACAATAAAGAGTGAAAAAACTGCTCCTACAGTTAAGACTCAACTATTCTTTCCATTACCCCCCCCACTGACATCACTTTGCTAAAAGCTCAATGGGGACAAGAAGCAATGTATCCTCCAAACTGTACATCATATTTCCTCTGTGCTCTAGTTCTCAAATGTAAAATTTGAAGACAAAGTAAGGATTCATACCTTATTCAAGTCAGAGTCACCTAATCCTTTTTGAAAGGTTGACACTGACGTGGGAGCAAAAGCATTACCATTTATTACAAGTTTCTTTTCTCTTGATCACTTCTTGGAGTTGTCATTTTACTGGACCTGGTACAATTTATAAGTTACCTGAGATATAGTGAAAATACTTGCTGCATATGCAATTTCTGTGTAGATGATTTGAAAGATAATGGATCATTAAGAGGTAACATGCCTATTGAAATGTTTTAAAATAAATCATCTTGACAAAAGAACAGCAAAGTCACAAAGCAATTGATTTTTATTTTAGTGGTTACTTTTAAAATATTCCTCTCCCCAATTATCTAACTTTAAAATAAAATTCTGAAAGATGGAAACTGGTCTTCTATGGGCATATTTTCAACAACAATCAACATAATGTAATTGTAAATCAATACAGAATAGGTCTACCTGTTTGGCTAGGCAAGGATATAATAGTAGGGACAACTTTTAAAATATTCAATTTAAAAAACCAGTTTTAAATTATTATTTTTCCACACTATAGAATTATATAATTAATAAGCATGGTGTGATAGAAAAAAGGTCAAAGGACTGGCTCTATTGTGCATTACCTTTCTGGCTTTGGACAAGTTATTTCTTCTCTCTGGACTTTGATTTCATCTGTAAAAAAAGGGCATTGAAAAAAGATGGTCTCTAATGCTCTTGAAGAGTTGCTAAGACTCATTTTTATATTTCCATTATGAAGTAGGTAGAGAAATTTAAGAATTTTGGTTCCATTACTTAACATCTTGGTGAATTCAAACAGATCATTTACCCTTCCAGTTTCATTTTTCTCTTTGGGAAAATGAGTTTAATAATGCTTACAGATCATAGTTTTAGGTGTATTGGTCTTAATTTTTCAATTAGATTATAGTGCTTATATCATCTTCCCTTATGAATCTATTCTTCAACCCCAATTTAAGTTATAAAATGAGAGTAATCTGTATTTCCCCCTTAGGATTAATTTTATTATTTCCAAATTAAAATATGTATATTAAAATCTATCTTGCTTATATAATACCTATTTGTGAAATGAATGGATATTCCTCAATAATAACCCTAATCTTAGAGAAAGCATCTATTTACTTATATAGTAGACATTTATTAAGACAATTAGAATGCAAGCTGTTTCATGTTTGTCTTTGCATCCTTGAGTATTTACAATTGTGCCTGTCATATAGCAGTCATTTATGTTTTTAAGTATTTATTATTTTAAAATTTTAAGTATTTATTAAGCATAAGAATTATAATATATTCTGTATATAATGTAAAATTATAAGCATTGTTAATTGTTTAAGAATTATACATATTAAGCATTTATTATAATTTCATTCATTGCAATTATAATTCTATAACCTTTCAAAATTATCTTCGGTATGCTAAACTAGAGAAGGAAGACAGATTAATTTGAAAAAAAAAAACATTTAGGTAGCACATTGGATTGAGCACTGGCTGTAGAGTCAGGAGGACCCGAGTTTAAATCCAGCCTCAGATACTTAAAATAATTGACTAGCTGTGGGACCTTGGGCTAGGCACTTAATTCCATTGCCTTAAATAAATAAAATGTCTAAAAATATATATATTTCCACCAGTTGATTTCTAAATAACAACTGCTTACACTTTCCAAATAGCTTCAAATGTATATGTGCATGTATATCCTAAGTGTATGTATATATTTATGTATATGTAAGACTATTTGAAAAATTTTTGTTTAGAATATGTATTTATGTATGTATGTATGTTTATAGCTGATTCAGAGAATCTAAGTGACCTATTTGTGTTCACATAAGAAGGAAGTGCAAATTTTGAACCTAGCATTCCTTGTCTCTAAGTCCAACACTATGTTAAAACCACTAAGTTTCAAACAACTATGTACAAAAATGACATTTACAGAATAAATTGGAAATAATCAAAAGAGGTAAGGCACTAGAATTAAGAGAGATTGGTCAAGGCTTCTTGTAGAAGACAGGGTTTTTTAACTGTAATTTGAAGGAGGTCAAGTTATCTCAATTGCAAGTAGAAATAGAAATTGCATCTCTGGTGTAGCTTGATTGTACCATCTTAAATAAAGTGACTTTCAAAAATGCCAGAGGTACAGGTAGGGAGATATAAAATGCTGAGATGCAGCTGGAGTAGAAACGTCATTTAGTCCAGTTTATTTTCTGCTGTGTTTTCAGTATTTCTCCTGATGATACCCAAGACAATGTGGACTCTTGACTTCAGTTTAAACATTTGGTTAATGTCTTCAAAGTGCAGTCAATAATAGCTTCAAAACCTTTCTCTTGGGTTCCAACTGAATTCAGAAGCCATCATATTTTAAGCATAGTAGGAATAATTTCCTTAAAAAAATGTTGCCTAATACCTGCCTAAGTTGATTCTCATTGTCCACTTTTTCTGCTAACTCATCCAATTTGAAGAAACAGTCCTTTAATTACTATCCCTTGGGCACTGATCTACTTGTCAAACTAATGTCATTGCAAACTTTCACCAACTATGCTGCCAGAGAAATGATGCCTGGGGCATCCCCCCATTATGGATACTTTATCCAGAGTCCCATTTTGAAGCTAGTTTTCTTAAAAAAAAATAGAGAAACCTCTATAATTCTATTAGAGAAGATATATCATGACCTAAGTGTTTTATATATATATATATATATATATATATATATATATATATATATATATATATATATATACATATATATATATATATGTGGATTTTCAACCTGCTTATTGCATCAATTCTGAAAACTTTGCTTTTCCTTTTTAAGGACACAGAAAAGATGTTCTTAACATGATGTCCATATTTTTAATAGTCTGATGATTCTATTTCAATATAATTGATTTTCTTTGTGATCTTATGTGTTTTATTTCATTCATTTAAATAAACTTATTCTGAGGAATTCATGGACTTTCCAAAGGGGTTCCTAACATACACTCATTTACACACACACACACACACACACACACACACACACAGAAAAAATTAAGAATCTTTCTCTTAGGTTGACCAGGTGATGTTTTAGATAGTTGCCATATTAAGAGTTTTCTACTAGAGCTATGTCTAAGTGTCCTTTTTATCACACCTTTCACTTTTACCAGAAAACTGATCACAATTTGCAATTTTGTAATGAAGTATTAGATCCTTAGAAAAGAAAAGAAAAAGTTGAGTTTATAGGAGGACTGCTAAAAAAAAAACCTAACAATATTCTTCCCCCCCAGTCCCCCCTCCCCCATGTCTCCTTACTAGATGGCAGCTGATTTGGCTGCATATTCACATTAAAGAAATTTCTTAGAAAAGGTAGCTCTTTCCAGGTTTGATTCTCTCTCTTCAAACAACTTAAATTGTTTTAAGGAATCAAAATTGTCAGGGATAATTAAACTATTAGTAGCATCCTACAGGCTAGAACCTCACTCCAAATAACAATCATTCCCCCTCTTCTAATAGATGATTACACTATTTTTGGTGGTAGAGGAAGGGCAAAACTTGTGATTCTATCAGATTAGGGGACCCAAGAAGAGTAAACTTTAAAAACTTTATTTATTTTTTTTAGGTTTATATATATGTATATATATATATATATATATATATGTGTGTGTGTGTGTGTGTGTGTGTGTGTGTGTGTGTGTGTGTGTGTTAAATAAATTGCTCAGGATTACAAAGACAGTATGTGATATAAATGGCTCATGAATACTTAGTCCAGCATGATTAAAATATTTTTTTATTAAGATACTTAACAAAATGGCACACCTCCCCCATGGTGGGAGAGAGGGGCAAGAAATTCCAGAAATGAATTTTTATGTTGTATGAAAGACTTTGTTCCTACCCCCTCATGCCAATCATAGGCTGGGTGCACAAATCTAATTGATACATTTGTTCCTATACATTGAACTTCCCCCTGCTCATTATACTAATGAGCAAGAACAGCTAGATCTCCTTGAGCATGTGCAAAGGAGAAGGTTAAAACTCTAGGTTAAATTTAAAGCAGGTAGGGCAATCTCATCAATTTTTGACCAAATTGAAGTCACCTACCCATAAGACAGCTATATAGGCACAGTCTAGTCTTTGTAATGTTAACTAACAAATCTCCCTTCACATTCTAGTGGAAACCAAACACCCAAACATTCCTCAAGGTATGGATATGATGCTGGTTTTCTTTGGTTTTGCTTTGTTTTTTTGTTTGTTTTTATCTGAGATTAACTCTCTCTGTTACAACTTGCATGAGTACATTTTATTTTTTTTTGGAATAAACTTTCCTCAAGATATATATAAGAATCAGAGAACTATATCAAACAAAAATACAAAAGCCATTACAAATCTAGGCACTTTCACTGGCTATCCCTAATACTTAGAATTCTTCCTCTCCTCCTGTCCATTATCTTTCTTCCTTTATTTCCTTCAAGTCCCAGTCAAAATCTAACTTCAATAAGAAAGCCTTTCCTGATCCCCCTTAATGCTGATGCCTTCTCTCCACTTACCTTCCACATTATCTCATTTATACATAACAACTTGCATGATATTCCCTCCATTAGACTCCTTGAGAGCAGGAGCTTACTTTTGGCTTTCCCTTTATCCACTGCACGTAGCAGAGGGTTTGACATATAGTGTCCTTATTGACTTGACTCAAGTCAGCATTAACTAACTCCCAAACAAGTGAAAGCCTAGGAATTTAGAATTTAATGGGATGGAATAACCAGAATTTTCCATGAATCATGGCTAAGCCAAGCTAACACCTGGCTAAGAGCCATGAAGACAGGTAAATTTTAGATAAAGAAGTTCAGGAAGGCTATTCCAGAAAGGAGAACTAGAATGATTACTTATATTCAATCTTCATCAGTTATTGGAGCATTTTGTTCATATATGACAAAAGCATTAGCTTGAGAACAAGTCTTTTCATCATATGATCCATTTATCATGGAAATTTAGAGAAACCTTTCAAGTTCAAGATGAGCAAATGGAAGCCCAAAGAAGTTTAAATGACCAGTTAAAATTCACAGAATGGATGCTTCAGGTTCAGATAAGGTATTCTTTCCCTTATATAGCACTGCTATGTCTCTAAAAATATCAAAGGATTATAGATCCAGATTG
Organism: Macrotis lagotis; assembly: GCF_037893015.1. Classification (NCBI taxonomy): domain Eukaryota; kingdom Metazoa; phylum Chordata; class Mammalia; order Peramelemorphia; family Peramelidae; genus Macrotis; species Macrotis lagotis. The sequence continues at coordinate 48,856,087 of NC_133660.1, read as the reverse complement.
GAAGAGGCCTAAGATGTTGATTTTAGAAGAGGGACTGAAGTTGGGAAGGGTGCTAAGTGCTCAGCATCTGAGGTAAGATTTGAATGGACATTTTCTGATTCTATAGTCAGTGATTTTTCTCCTTCAGAGTTGCCTCTCTAAAGACAAGGTTCAGTCAGTGAGTTAAATATTTATTAACTATCTACTGTGTACAAAGTGTTGTACTTCAAATAAGAAAGGGTAGTCCTGACCTTACAGAGCTTACAATCCACTGGAAAAGAAAAGGAAGTTGATGGGGGTGGGGGGAAGGGGAAAAGGTGTGGGAGGCATGACAGAATCCAGAGCAATAATACTGGGAGAACGTAAAGTTATCTAGCTTGGAAGTCCTCTTTAAACTGAGGCTGGTGGAGCCCTAGAAGAGCAGTGGGTCCTGAGGCTCTAAAGGGTGTAGCTACTCTTTTATCTTTGTATAGTCACCACAGGGATAAAAGTAGAGATAAAAATAGATGATTTTGCAGTGATGGGTACTAACCTTTAGGGGAAAAGGTGACAGGATCCAAAAAGGTTTCATATAGTAAATGACTTTCTTAAAGAAAAAGAGGCTAGAAGCAGTGTTAAGGGAAGGGTACATTCTGGGTAGGAGGCCCAGCTTAAGCTGTGCAAAGCAAGAAATGGAATGACAAGTAGAAAGAACACCAACCTAACAAATTTTGAAAATTCCCTTATTTAATTTAGAAGAACTACTTCTTGATCCTAAAAGATTATTATCAGTAAGATTCAATCTGAAACCTGGGATAAAGATAAGTAGTTGCAATTCTGATTTCCCTTTGTTTAAAATTGATTCTTACTATAACTTTATGATGACTTTTTTTAACCTAGGAACCTATTATGAATAATAAATAATTGCTTAGAAAAAATGGAAAATTTTCTTAGGCAGAAATCAAAGATTTTTATATTGGTTATAATGTAGTCTACTGAAGTATTCTTAAATTTCATTTTTCTTATGAGGCCTAAACATATAGGACTTGAAAGACATACTGTTCATCCAATGTTGTGACTCTATGATTCCCCAAATTAACTTACTATTAAAGTTTCAACCACATACATTGTGAGAAGGGCCTTCTTAAAAGCACAGTCTGCCTTTTATATATGTGTTATCAATGGCTCATAATTACTTAAGTCTAGAGTGATTAAAATAGCTTTTATTAATTAACCTCTTTGCAAAGAAGAACCATCTCTTCTAGCAAGAGAAAGGCAGTGAATCATGCCAATGACCAGTTTTATATGCAGTTTTAAAGGCTTGTTCCTCCCCTTTATGCAAATCACTTGTCATGGTCACAATCTAATTGCCCTGCCCTGTTCATTATACTAATGAAAACAGGGGAGCATACAGTAATATGTGTAGATCAACCTATGGAGCATGTCTGATCTAATCTGAGGACTGATCAGGTGTGGTCAATTCTTTTGTCTTAACACTTACATACCTGCCCATAGGCATGATCACAGGTGGACCCCAGTCCTTCTTAAACTAACAATCTCCTCTTACATTCTGTGGGAGCCAAGCATCCTACAGTCCTCTCAATAAGCCACTCTGAATACTATTTTAACATGATTAGAAATGAAAAAAAAAAATTTGTGCTGTGAATTTTTATGCGAACAACAAAATAAAAAATCAGGTGATATAATATCATCCAAGGCAAAAGAAAACAAAAAGAGTTCTATCTTGAATGCAGTACAGAGATCAGAACTGGACTTTGGATTTTATTGGCATAGGAAGCATGGTGCAATGGAGAGAGTGCCAGAACTCGAATCAGGAAGACCAGAGTTCAGACAGTCTCAGCCACTTATTTAGCTTCATGTGATCCAAGTCTTGCTTACCTCAGTTTCCTCTTCTATAAAATGAGACAGAGAAGGAAATGAAAAACTACTCCAGTATCACTTACAAAGACAACCCCAAATGCGGTCATGAAGAGTTGCTGGGGGAAAATATAGCTGGTTAAAGCTTTGGCAGAAACATGAAAAAATTCATGTAAAAATCAAGTATAACCTAGAGGGAATTTTAGGGACAAAAAATAGTTTATTTAAGTATTGCTGTGATTAGTAGAAGCTAAGGAAAGATCCCTAAGCAGAGAAGAAAGCCAAAGGAAAAAAACAACCTAAGGAAACTAAATCACTATAAGAGGCTAAGCAGTAAGGAAAAGTCTAGGAGTAGGAGAGATTATATGGGGAATTACACTCCCCAAGAGAGGGCTCCTCCAAAGGAAGGCAAGCAGCACAATAGAGGAGCAAGCAAGCTTTAAGGAGGATGTAGGGAGACTTGGTGGGGACCAGTAGCTCAGAGAGCAGAGATGAGGTAATTTGGGATAAGTAGATGATGGGTAGTAGGTCAAAGATTTAATCTTTCAGGCCAGGACAGGGACCTTTATCTTTAAGAGATTCAGGGAATGGCAAGATACTTTACTAAAAGTTCATTAACCTCAATTCTCAATAACTTGAACAATGGGATGGGAGTGAGGGAAGATATGCCTTTAGTCCAGAGGGTACAGATTAACTTTAAAACATTTCTCTTACAATGTCTCCTACTTCAATATAGCTAAAAAAAAAGAATAAACAATCTCAGGAATAGCTAGGTAAGTGACTTGTCCAAGGTCACATAAATAGCAAACTGTAGTAGGGGAAATGAACTCAGTTCCTCTGACTCTAAACACATTATTCTATCTCCTAATCCAGGGGATAGATCAAAGCAAAAAACAACCTTTCCTAGCTCCTTAGTAATGACTTTCCTGGAACCATTGCTAACCAACAACTATTCATTGTAAAATGGATCAGATAAGAATTACTGAATACCCCCCCCCCCCAGAGGAAAATAAAGATATCAGAGTATTTTGGCTAATAAGAGTAAGAAACAAGTACCTTTACCAAAAACTCAGAAGGATCTTAAGTGGACCAGAGTGGGATTCTTTTATTAAAATATTCTTAAGTACCTGTGTCCATAATAGCCTTTCATCTTGTCTCTAGAAACAAAAGTCCCTCCCTTGTTCCTAATTGTCTGGTTATTGCCAAGATCACAGGTCTATCTGAATTACCCAATTCTCTCCCCACATGGGTTCAAATTCCTTATCAAACTTTCCCTTCCCCACAATCTGGTAGTCAAGCTTTGAAAGGTCTAATATAGATGTATAAATCTGACTACTGATGCCACTTCTTTCACTAATTCACCTAACCTAATTCTATGGTCTCTTGTCTTCCTGTGGTCAGTCCATCCCTTCCTCTCTATAGAAATTCCTTTAGTTCATAGCTTAGCTGATTTATATCTGCAAACCAACATTCCTTAGATTCTATTATTATAGCTCTTTCCCTCATCTTCCCTAGTTGTTTCTCTGTAAGATATAAACTTACTTTCCTCAGTTTTCTATAACTGATATAGAAATGAAACCATATCACTTATCACATTAGGAATTGCAATGTAATTGAATTCCACTTTATTGTTGGTTTTATTCATGCCTTAAAACAAAAGTGACCAATAAATCCTGCAGGGTTTTTTTTTTTCTGCCTCTACAGGTGCCCCACCCTCAGGAGACAAGAGGGGTGAGGTACTTCCAATCTTGTTTAAATTTTGATTTAAGAAATTGTTGAGGTCCTACAATGTTTGTATGAAGAGAGGGGAGGAGATTGGGAGTAAAGTGTACTGAAGAACTAAGGAAAACAACAACAAAAGTTTCTGATAAAGAAGTTTCTACTTCACCTTAGAAATTCAGTCCTCTTGCACCACTTACTACATTACATCGCCAAACTGCATTATATAATAACTTCCCCCCCCTTCCCCACCAAAACAATAACAACAAAATGGCAATTTTGGATATATATAAAAATCTCTGTGTCAGTTTCACTTAAGACCCCTCTCCTTTTTACTTCTCCCCCACCAAAACAAATAAAAAAAGTCTTACCCAGGGTTTTAGGTTTAGGTCAGCCTAAAGGAAGATAGTATGTGCTTCTTTCCCCAGTCCTAAAACCTTAGATGTTGAGCGTAATGTTGTTGCTGCTGGTGGTGTTTGTCCTTCATTCTCTAAAAGTACATGACATCAGTATGCCATAACATGCAAGTTAATTGGAATTAAGTGAGAAGGCTGCTGGGCAGTCACTGGCTTCACTTTCTCCTCCAGAGCCATCTGGGTCCACTGACCAGATATGGATCAGGATGTCTGGAAACTGCATTGGGATCTTGGCTAGGTCCTTCCCAAGTCACAATTTACTGAGGCAATATCCATTCAGTCTTTAGGATTAGGTAAGAAAGAATTGAGGCTAAGAAGTCAAGAATGACCACTTCCAAAAAAAGAAGAAGAAAAAAATTGTAGGGAGGCTAAGACGTTCAAGATATTTCAATGATCAAGGCAGGTGAGAAAAAAAAAGAAGTCTCTTTTGGATAGTCAAAAAGAAAAATCAAACTGGGAAAGACCCTCAGGGTTTCTGGTGAAAACAGAAATAAATGCAGTTTGAATTCACTTTAGGAAGCAAACAATGGTCAAGAGGGCTCAGCCTGAGGCTGAAATGTGGAAATGTCAAGTAATAACTCAGAGATTTGGAAACTGTATTACTGTCACTCACTAAGAAGAAAGGAGACTGTTTTGGGACCTAGGAGGCAGAGAGAATCTGTATAATTCCCTCATACCTAGGGAGAGTCAATCTCTTAAAGATAGTCTTGTTTTTCTAGGCAGGTGATCTTAGATTCCCAGACCATTGTTAGATTGTGATAACCTAAAATTTGAACCTTAATACAGAAGTTAAAATAACAAGAATAATAAAGAATAGATTAGAGACAAAGTTTATTTCTCTAGGATTTTAACCACCAACCTTAGGTAATGGAGTCCAAATTAGAAATGATCTCCCCAAGTCACTGAACTGAGTAAGATCACAAAGTTTATAGTGACAAGGGGAGGGGAACAATATACATAACAGAAGTAGACAAAAATCTTAAACTTGCCTGGAGACCATCCTATTATTTGATCTTAGAGGAACACTCTTCTACAATACTATTTTCCTGGAGGGAGGTAATTAGTTTTTGAGTTTTGAGTTTAAGTACCGGGAGGGCAGGATGAGTCCAAAGGTGGACTGAATTGTTTTCTTGATTTAAAGGTCAGCCAAAGTCCCTTTTTCAAATTATAAAGGGATTAAAGAGGGCAGGACAAGTCTTCCTTTAAAAGTCTAAAGAGGACACATTCCAATTCTCCCAAAGGCTTAAGAAAAACAATCTTTGAAAATAAGTGTATAAAATCTTATAGTAATTTTTATATTTAACAGTTGGGATAAAGGACCTTAGGAAGTAGTTAAGGATGGGATATGAGGTAGGAGTCTAACTGTTGAAGTACTTTGAATCTGTTCACTTCTTAAATACTAGGGGTGTATAAATATGTTCTGCCCTGCTGTCTCCAACATCTATGTCCTAAAGTGAACCCTGAATTCTATTTCTAACTAATCAATCCAGGGGAAAAGGAGTTTACCATAGTTAAGGACAGATAAATAAGGGAAAAGAACCAGATTCTGAATGAGAAGCAAGGTGAAGAGTACTCCCAGAGGAACCCTGGGATATATTAGTTGCTTAGATACCAACACCATGCCTCTTCCTAAAATCTCTATTCAATCAGCTTTCCCCTTTACACTTTTTCAATGCTTGCTTTTTCCCTTTTTTGTAGTTTTGCCACTTCAAGTCTCCCAAAAAACTGTAAAAGGCCCAAAGACATTCTGAAAATGGGAGGGGATGGCTGACCTGCAATTTAATTCAATTTAATTAGCAAGCCCTCTAAGTACCTACTAAGAGAAAGTACAAAGCCTAGAGCTGGGGGGGGGGGTAGGATGGGAGGGAATCAAAGTTGCACAAAGATACACTATTGTTCCCTGCTTTAATGAGATTTATAGCCTATTAAAAGGATTATATATATATACATATATATATGGAATCTTTTAACATCTCAGGGCAGTGTAATAGCTTAAAACTGTGCACTAAGATCTTTGAAATATTATATAGATCTCTATCTCTCTATCTCTGTATCTAAATATTGTCATATTTCCATGTTATCATTTTAGATATTAGCATATCTATATAGGTTTACTAGTTTGCTCTAGATATCTACAAAGTATATAGAAACCTGGCTGATATAAGCATATCCATAAATTAGTAGCCATACATACACATACATACATACATACATACATACATGTGTGTGCATGTGTGTGTGTGTGTGTGTGTGTGGTAGCAAGATGGCTCAGAGGATAGGATAAAGTGCTGAGTACTAACTGCATGACCTTGATCAAGTCACTTAATTTCAGTTTGCCTTGAGCCACTGGAGAATGAGATGGCAAACTACTTCACCATCTTTATCAAGAAAACCTCAGGGAAAATCGGGTCTATTCAGTCATGAAGAGTCTGACATGATAGGACAACAATATAGGCACAGATAGAGATATCTACATATATATATATATGTTTGTATATATACACATACACAATATTTCTAAATAAATGCTCTTATGTGGGTGTAGGTATATCTACCTTTACCCAGTTCTCATCTGTGGTTCCAAGAAGTTGTTGCATGAGCAATGGTCACACTCCGGTAAAACTGTCCAGGAGGATGAACTAAATCAGTGTGAAGGTAACTAAGAGGCCTCAAACTGATCTGTGAGATGGAGTGTGTCTCCTCCAAAAATGTTACCACTTTCTCCTTTAGAATGGACTGATGAGAATGACTTGTTCAAATGGCTATGCAGACTACTGAAGTCATAAGGTTGCCTATGAGATTTGAGGGTTGCCAATTAAAGTTAGAAATCAAGAGTTGTTGAACAACGAAGAAATTCACACTTCCTGGAATTTTAAAACTGTTCAGGATTTATTGCAAACTATTATAAAGGATACAGGTTAAAACTCCTAAAAAAGAAGTAAGCACTTTGAGGACAGGCTAGGTAAAGTTTAAGTGAGAGAGGGAACAGGCAGCCATGAGGGCTGGCTTAGTCCAGACACATGGCATGGGTGGTGGTGGGGGTCCATGGTGCCTCAGAAGGCCTAAGTTTGGGAGCATGTTGCCTAAGAAAAAGAATGAGAGAAAACCATCTACAGGGTGGAAAGTAGAGTCAAGAAGAGAGCAAAAAGGTGTGGCACTTCTTAAAGACACTCCTGTAGTGGGATGGCACTTGGGGAGTGGTCTAGCACCTGGGCCAGGTATCCTCCCAAGGCAAGTTATGTACTGGTTCTTCCTGTCCCAAGGTGAGTGACCTCCAAGTTAAACTGGAAGTTGGGTGAAGGGGGAATGAGGAGAGGGTACAAATTTTACATTTAACAATGAAACAATAAGGATCAGTTTACATCTCAGGAGCAAACAGCCTTCTACAATTACCAAAATTTAATAGCATAAAAGATTACAGAATTTGTTGCTAATTATAAATTTGCTACATTCATAATTCTCTGCATCAATGGCACTATGGAGCACTTAGAGCTTGGTCAGATATCAAAGATGCCAAGGACATACACTATATCTCAGGCCCCACCAGTGTGTTGACTTTTGCCCTGTCACTAAATATTGATGATTCTGGAAGACAGAGTGAGTCTGATGACTTACATAACTCTGCTTCACTTCAATTAATGAGCAAGTCAAGACTTTACCTTTGGGATATCTATTGGTCCTCTTTGAAAATGGATGAACAACAGCAAATATTTATATGTATATATATATATATATATATATATATATATATATATATATATATATATATAATGACAAGTGACAACTTAACCTTTCATCAGTAGTTCATTTGGAATGAAATTTCACTCTGGATTTAAAGTCAATAGTAAATCTTGCAAGAAAATGGATCTCAGAACCATCGAATCATAGATGTAGAGTTTGAAGGCATCTTGGGAGTAATCTTATACTATGGAGTTTGTCTAACCTCTCCTTTTTTACAGATGAGGAAACTGAATCACAGAAACACTAGATAACTTCATGAAAATAGTTAATGTCAAAACCAGTTTATGAACTCAGATTTTATGACTCCAAATTTCAACTTCATTTATTATTTCTCATTTTCTCCATTTACAGATGAAGAAGAAGCCTGGATAAACTGAAGCTGAAAGATTTTGAGATAATATTTGCAAAGTGCTTAGTACAGTACCTAGAATGTAGTAGGTGATTAATCTAGTATATATCAAACAAAAATTGAATTCTACTCTTCCTGACTCCAAGTTCAGAACCATATCCACTAATTCTAACCTGCCTACTGCAAAGAAGGCACTTGTCTTGTTTCTGTTTTTGGTCCCTACTATTTCCTTTGTGTGATTCACAGGTGAATAGTGAATTGAGCGCTATGCCTTGAATTAGAAAGACCTGAGTTCAATCTTCCCTAAGAAACTTATTAGCTATGGGACCCTGGAGAAGACACTTAGAACTCGATTTGAATAGTGCCTACTTCACAGAGTTGTGAGGATCAAATGAGATATTTGTAACAAATAACAGTTCCTAGCACATGGGAGGGACTATATAAAAATTTACTCTCTCTCTCTCTCTCTCTCTGTCCTTACCTCCCCTCAAATGGCATGGCCTTGAAACTCTTCAGGATCCTGACTAGTATCTTCTGGACACTCTGTAATGTAACATTGCCCTTCCTACAATGTAGCTTCACCATCAAATGTCTTATGTACATCTCATAAATCTTAAAAACTCCTTTATCTAATTAGATAGTTCAGTTATTGGCCATGAACAATCTATTATTTAAAGCATTATAAAAACTATATTTCTTTGAATGAAGTTTTTAAAATGTTTTTGATGATTTTCAATTTGTATGTAATCATATTTTTATTATATGCCCCTTTCTCATACAAAACCAGACCAATAAAGAAATCACAAATTTAACTATATATGATTTTTTTTGGTATTCTTCCCATATTTCCTTCTGATTCATACTGACCTTGATCTACCAACTTTTACTGGATTAAGTATTGCACAATTTGCTTGATTCTTTCTTCAGCTGTAACATTGACTAAAGAGAGTAGATTCTCCACTATGGAAAATTTTTCATACCACCTGCTAATCTGAGAGCAGGAAGGACAATCAAGCCACTCAGCTGCTTGCTTTAGAGATTTTATAGTAAATTCAGGAGACATGGCTACAAGTTAAACCACTCACAATGTTCTAATACCTTATGGAAAACACCTAGAGATGAGGAAGGATGAAGGACAATTTTATAAGTACTATTTTATCATTTTATTTTCAAAAGCCATACCTACTCTTTGTAGTTTGTTCAGTCTACTCTGCACAGTTACTGGATCCACCATAAATCAGACCCCTCTTCATTAGGACCTTAGCTCATTGTACCAAAAAGGTAGTGTAGATGACTCCTCATCTACAGCAATTTATATCCTTAAAGAAAGGTTAAAATGGATTATCAAAAATAGATCAGAAAATCATTTCTCCCATTTGTATCTATTTTCCTATTTAAACAAAATAAGTGTAATCAGACAAAAACTGTAACCCAAATTCTTTTTGTATAACAATTAAAAAGCATGTATTGCTCACCTGAAAAAGGAAAAGAAGGTGTATATATATATATATATATATATAGATATATATATATATATATCTATGTGTGTGTATATCCACACAGAAAAAAGCCTATTATAAACTCAACCCATATATAGTTTCAATTCATTTGACTTATGAATAGACTTTACCATTTCATGAGTCAGTTTTCTAAAGGGCACTCCACAGGTCAAGATACTCAGAATTGTTAAGTATGTTAAGCAATATCACACTAAGGAATGAGGAATAAGATACAGAAACATACTTTCATTGTAACAAGAGAGTTAGAGAATTGTGTATATAATTCAGATTAAGAGATCACAAATGATGTGGTATTCAACCCAAGTTTCACTACCTAAGACTAGTTTTCTATCTGCTATATCACACTACTTAAATCACTCTCAGAATCACAGATCTAGAGTGTTGGAAGGGTCCACTTCATTCAACTTACCCACGAAAGAAATCTCCACTATAAAATATCAGACAAATGATTACTTATCCTTTGCTTGAAGATTTTCCCAAGAGAGAAAACCCACCACTTCTTCAAGCATCCCGTTCAACTTATGACTAGTTCTAATTAATAGGGAAGTTTTTCTAATATAACTATTGCTACTGAATCTGCTTTGGTGACAATCTAAAAAAGGAAATGGCAAACCATTCCAGTATCTTTCCCAAGAAAACCTTTAATGAGGTCTTAAGGAGTCATAGATGATAGAACAACAACAAAGAATAAGACTTAATTCTAATCCATATGGTATTTCAAATATATGTCTTTCTCTTCTCCAGGCTAAACATTTCTAATTACTTCACCTGATCTTCATTCAAGGATCTTCATCTCCTGATTTTTCTTTTCTAGACACTCTTTTGTTTGTTTATATCCTCTTAGACCATGGTATCCAGAACTGAAGACAATATTTCAGATAAGTTTTCATGAAATCACTAATAATTTTAATGAAAAACTAGAGGAATGCATTATCTTTTTAGTTAGCTGATGACTCCTGACTCATTTTGAGTTTGCAGCCCACTAAAACCCTCCCAATTATTTTTCAGAACAACTGCTGTATAAACATGTCTCATTTTTTTGTCCTTAAGTATGACTTAATATTTAATCCTATTGACATTAATTGTAATTTTCTAGGCTTTCATGATTCTTTGGAATACAGCTCTGTTACTGATTCTGTTAAATATTCCGCCCACTTTTATGTCACCTGCAAATTTGATGAACAGAGTTCTATTTATTTGTCCAAGTCATTTATAAACATGTTAAATATCATAGGCCCAAAGTCTCTCTCTCTCTCTCTCTCTCTCTCTCTCTCTCTCTCTTGCTTTGTCTCTCTCATATTTTTCCATATCAACAGAAAACCATTCATCTATTTTAACCTAATGGAACTTACAACCATTACCTTTTCTGTTTTATTGAGCAGTCAAAAGACTGCCATTAGATTGACATGTTTGAGAAAGTTTGGGCAGAGAAGAAAATGAAATTTAAATTCTTATTATAAAAAGTTATTTGTGCTTTTGGGCAATGAATAGAATTAGTACTCATATATGCATTTATTGTGTCATCTGCATCTCTGCATCTGTTTCTCTTGTATTAATCTTTCAGAGTTGCTATATTTATTTCTGAGATTTAAATTATTTTTCTGTAGGAGTGAGAGATTCTATTCAGTACATCAAGTTGAAGAACTCTTTTGAGATTTCTGATGAAATATGACAAATTCCATGGATCAGCGGCACTCAAGAATAGAGTTTCTGCTTTGGGAATGGATTTAAGCCAAAGCTTCTTAATGTGCAAAATAACCCTTATACACCCCTCTTTTCCTCCCACCCCCATTATTCTATGCTAGTCTGACAGACAGCTTTTGAGATGTATATTAATGTTAATGTGTTTATAGAACCGAGTCTAAAAATGAGTTATCAGAATTTACAATGCCCAAGAATTATTTCAGTCCATTTCTGAATTTGCCACCAGACAGCAGCCACTTCTCAGATAGAATGTCACATCTTTTCCCACTCCCACAATGGCAGTAGAAGTTTATGGATGCAGAGCAAAAGATTCCACTTAAAGGAATTAAGTAAATTAAATGTAATTACCTAGGTGGGAGAGAAGCCAACATTTCAAGCTTACATCACTACTCTTGTGACCTGTATTTCTCCCGTTCTACCTTGACTCTCATTCCCTCTATCATCTGTGCCATGAATATTTCCACCCCCCCCACCCCCCCATATCCAAGCCTGGCTATTAAATTTAAAATTGTTAAATGGAACACAAAGGAGTTGCCCCAAAATAGGGTATGAGATACCATGGCAACTATCTATCCCTTGTTTATTTGTTCTTCTTTAAAAGAGGAAAGTTTGATTTACCTAATAACAAATAATCAGTAAATGAGAGAATGCAGCCCAATCCCTTCTATGCCACACTGACTCTCCCTTCTCAGTTCTTTAGGATTTGCTAATCTTAATCCTTCAGTCTATTACTTTTCTCAGTTTTTCACATCAACAAGGAAAGGGACCAAAACATAGGTAAGACAAAGACAACTTTGACCTAGGACTCTTTTACTAGTTTGATAATGTTACCAATTATTAAAGATTTAGAGACTGAAGACCGAAGATTTAAGGCCACTGAAAAAGCAAAGGAATTCACAGCTCTCTGCGATATTAAAACTACTCAGTATTTTATTATGGCAAAATATTGTTACAAAGTACATTGGCCAAAATTAGTAAGAAACGCACCCTGAGGACAGGTCAGGCGAAGTATGGAAGTATGTATCTGTGTGTGTGTGTGTGTGTGTGTGTGTGTGTGTGTGTGAGAGAGAGAGAGAGAGAGAGAGAGAGAGAGAGAGAGAGAGAGAAGGACAGGAATCAATGAGACTTCACTTAACTAAGCCCACAATGTAAGGTCCACAGTGCTCCACATGGATTAAGGAAAAGTAAGAGAAAGCCCCATCCTTCTGGATGGGAGACCAGAAGAAACAAGAGAGCTCCAAGGGCTGGTGCTTCCTGTTAAATACCCCTCTATGGAAGGTTGGACAGAGGCGCTTGGGGAATAGTCTTACACTTTGGACCAGATATTTTCCAAAGGCAAGGTGCTAGACCCCCAAGTTCAACAAATCATTTCTATCTCAACAGCATCCAGGCCAAGTTAAGTGAAAGGGAAAATGGGGACAAGATTCAAATAGCAGTATTCAGGGGAGGCAGGATCTCAAGAGTGGCAACCTCCACCCATTCAACAGATTTTGTTTCTGCTACATTCGTAATTCTCTACATCATTTCCCTGTATCGATAGGACTAATTGAACAAGTGAGAATACAATTTTAGCTGATCTTTTTCTACCCTGTATAAACAAGCAATATGAAAACAACAAAAAAAGCAATATTTTATTATATGTATTGTTTTTGCTAAAGAATTATCATACCCATTAAAGTAATCACAACTTTAGAATATAGACTTTCCCTCCATCATATTCATCCATTTTTTCCAGTTGGCTTAGTTTTGATGTCATATTTGAATCATCGCTTTCATTTTCCCAAAAGTGCAGCCTAAATTCTCATCAAAGTCAAGATCACATTTTCTCCTAGGTCATTTATATATGTAATTGCCATCAGATTCTCTCTCCCTCTCTCTCTCTCTCTCTCTCTCTCTCTCTCTCTCTCAGCTAAAATTAATTAATTACAAACATTCTTTTTAGAACTCTAATAAAATCCTAATCTGAAGAGATTTGAGAAATGCTTCTAAAACTGCCTATTATTTTCAGATTATTGGTTTAATTCATGTAACTATCAAAATAGTTTAGTTTAAATTGTGTATATTGCTCTGGAACTAAAGGCTGAAAGATTTAATTTCAAATCCATTCTTATGTACTTATTAGTTGCACACCACCCTGAGCAAGTTCTTAAATCCACCTCAGTCTGCCTCAGTTTCCTCATCTCAACTAATTCTGAGTTGTTGTAAAGATAAAATGAGATGTTTGCAAAGTACTTTGCAAGCCTTAAAGCACTATGTGAACAGTAGATAATAACAAAAATAATAGTATTTTTATTACATGCAATAAAAGATTGTTATTTTTTTACCTAAGTAAATATTATTCACTTATTAGAGACATGCTTTTTTTCTTTTCCTGGTGAGTGTGGAGAATATTACACTAACTAAATTTAAACTGGCCTTAACTAAAGGACTTATCCTTCCAGAGGACATATATGTTTGAAATTCATTCTGTTACTTTCTAATACTTTCAAGAGATTTGAATATTAATTATCTCTATACTGAATCTCCAAATGTTATATCATCATAACAATAGTTTATCTTTTGAAGGTGAGAATAAAGAAAATAGAAAAAAGAAACAAATGTTTATTTTTAAAAAATGGAAACTGCAAACTCTACGACTAACTTTTGAAGAAGAAAAAACAAAGCCGTGTTATTTAACACTCCCAATAACAGCACACTTGGGAGTCAGCTGAAGTGTTAAGAGGGGGAAGAGAGCTAATGATGACTCTATGATGGCTAAAGGCAATGACATCCTGTCTGCCACCTGCATCACTCTTCTCACTCCATTTCCTTAAAATAAATCAAAGGACATAATTTCTTTCTTGGTGATATAGAAGACTTCTTGGGGTAGTTTACTTTCTGCTACTAAATGCACTCTTTCTTTATATTAGCTGTGCCATCCTATTCATATGAATTTTACTAAGCCAGAGATTATCATGTAAACTTGTTTTTTTTTTCCTTTGGAATGCAGGAAAATGGTAAATTTTCTCATATTTCATTCTGATAAGAATCCCCAAGAGATGGATAAAGATTAACCTTGTTCATTACCTAACTGTTTTCCTTCAGTTCAAATTCAACTCAGCAAACATTTATGAAATACTCCCTATAGCAAGGCAGTATGTCATATGTCAAGGATTCAGAGATAAGAAATCAAACATCCTTGCCCTGGGGGAGCTTATAGTCTCTGAGTTCATAGGACTATAGACAACAGCTAGAAGTAGTCTGAGAGGGTACCCTAGTTCTAAAGCTTACCTTTTACAGTTGAAAAAGTTGAGATTTAAGAAAGCTAAGTGATTTGGTTAAGAGGGACATTAGATTCTATAAAGCTTTTACATTGTATCATCCTAATATTACACGGGCAAAAAAACAGAATGTTATAGAATAAAATGTTTATAAGCCATTTTACTCTAAGGAATCAATATTATCGTGTAATCTACATTTTAGGGAAAAAAAAGCAAGATGGGATTCTAGGATTACAGATATAATGAGAAGAAATCCCATAAATCATCTACCTCAAGCCTTTCTTTTTTTAGATGAGGAAACTGAGGTGTAGAAGTAAGGTACAGGTCACTCAACATGCATTAAATGCCTATCATGTACCAAATATTGGATCGAATTTTGGGTATTCAAAAAAGAGGCAAAAGACAGTTAAAAGAGCTCACAGTTTACAATCTAATAGTGGACACAACAAGTACTTCAATAGATCAGGAAAATGTAACTTCTGTAGTTAATCAAATGTTCTCTTTAAAGGGATAAAACATACAGTTAAGATTGGATATTTATTCTATAAATAAATTTCAGCAAAGACAGAATGAGCCTTCTGGTGCCCAGTTTCCTAGTCTTGGCACCTAGTCATTGGATAGTTTAGATTTGTTGGGTGAGGTTTGCCAACATCTTCCCAAATCTGGGAATGTGGAACCTAGCCATAATCATCCAGTTGGAAAACAGAATGTTAATACTTTATGGAGCACAGGAAGAAACTTTCATGTTCTCTTTTTCTTCTGAAATTAACCTTTCCTGTTCCCAAATTATACATATAGAATGCTGTATGCAAGGAAGGTTCATTAAGTTAAAAGAATTATATGGGAATCTACAAGATAAAATTCAATATTCCCTTTGAAAAAATAGACCCTTTCCCCCCCTTAAAGTTAAAGCTTTGCTGTATATAATATTAGAAAGAAATTTGGAGAAAAAAATCTAATTACAGCTCTTGAATGAATAATCATAGAATTCAGATAAAATTGACAATATTTCCTACCCTTGTTATGACCATAGTGGGACATTTTTATATTTCTATTTTGCCTATCAAATTTAGGTTTTGGTTTTATCTTTAACTGATGTAGAATAAATTATGCACCTGTTGTTTTATTTAAATGTTTTGGAACAAAGTATCCCAAGAATAATTGGTTTTTTAGGGTTTTTTTTTTTGCAAGGCAAATGGGGTTAAATGGCTTGCCCAAGGCCACACAGCTAGGTAATTATTAAGTATATATGAGACCAGATTTGAACCCAGGGACTCCTGACTTCAAGGCTGGTGCTTTATCCACTATGCCACCTAGCCGCCTCCCCCCCAAGAATAATAGTTTTGAAGCAAGAATTCTGTTCAGTCAATAGAAAACTAATAAACTGGGTAGCTAGATGGAGCAGTGGATAGAGACTGGCCCTGGAGTCAGGAGGACCTGAGTTCAAATCCTGCCTCAGACACTTAATAATTACCTAGCTGTGTGGCCTTGGGCAAACCACTTAACCCCATTGCCTGGCAAACAAAAAAACTAATAAACTATTCACCTTTCATTAAAGTAAAACAAATAGGCATTAATATATTCATAAAGATAACTTCCTTCTCATTGGCAATCATGATCAAGGTTACAAATATTCTGCTGTATTTTCCTGATTTGGACTGTATCCATAATATGACTAATAAGATTTCATAATTTTTCAAGGTCTTCCCCCCAAGATAATGCCAAAAGATAATTGAGACTATCATTAATTATAATTTGAAAAATACATTCTAAAGCTTATTCTTCCAATTGAAGAATTCTACCAATTAACTTACTGCATACAGACTATCAATCTAACTACAGTATCCAATCCATCATCACAAGGACAAGACTCATTAGATGTCTAAATGAAAGATATAAAACTTGTAGAAGGTGCTAGAATTTTTGTACAGAGGAGAAAATTGGGGTGAAAAGAAATCATTGCTTCTAAACCACTTCTTTCTTATGAAATCCACCGGAAATTTTTGTTTAACTTGTCAATATAGAGTGACTGCTATTGTATAAATAAACTGCACTTCTGAGAAAAAAATGACCAACTCATGCCAACTTGGCAGTTGTTACAGTTTGCTTTGTTCATAAAACAGATTCTTAAAATTTTAACTTTTGCTAAAGTTGTTTTGAATCTTGGGAAGGAAAAAATATTTTGGCTCTTTAGACATTGAAAGACAGAAATGTAAGGTTTTATAATCTTGAAATCTTCCTAATAAGAGCTAACCAGACCAACCTTCAAAGCAAAAGAATCATGTAGTGAAAGACCATGTTTTTAGGAGTTAAGTGAAACTTGACGAAGTATTTGCATGGATTTTTTCAAGGCAATTCACTATTTTTGTTCAATTATTTATTACTGTTCGTTTTGCCAAAAAATATTCAGATAGAACATATCATGTGCTTGAGAAAGGTTAATTGGAAGAAGACTTTGGCAACGTAACACCATTGAAACTTTGCAGAGATTCATTAGACATTGAATTAGGCTATATCACTGTAAACAATGTCCAAAGCAAATGAAAGCCAATAATTTGTCATAGGAACTTTGGCAATTTCTAATGCTTAAGCACTAAAAATCATATTAGGAGAAGAAAAATATTCTATTTATTTTTCTTTTGAGAGACTGTAGTAAATGAGATAAATTACATCAAAGAATACTTCTCCTTTAAGAGCTCATTCTGGCCAGAAAGAACTTGGCCTCATACTTTCTCTTTACCACAGAGGTATTGTTATTCTCATTGTTATCCTAACCCTCCAGCACTAAAAATTTTATAGCTCTGAAAGCTTTGTTTTGAGGAGCAGATTTGACTTTTAGCATTTGGGGTCTCAGTTTCTTTGCAAAGTAATTCACAGTCAGATCATATAGTTTCTAATGTTTCTGACAGCTGCTTTTAATAGGTTCACCTGAACAAAATACATCTGTCAACCTCACAGTTCTGATTGGAGGGGTTTCCATCAAAAGGAATTTGAATGACATACAGTCAATACTACTCATTCTGTCTTCTTCCAATTAACTTGGGATATGGCATTGCAGAACTGGAGTGACACCAGGAAAAAAAAATGTTTTTGTTTTTTCCCAAAAGAAGTATAATCAAGGTATTCCTTTCACTAAAACATTCAGGAAAACATTCCTAATAATTGGAGGTAGATGTTATCAGTTAGCTAGCTCTGTTCTCCTCTTATACACAAACATACCTTTAAAGATCCATATTAGCTAAATGTACACAGGCTGAAAGAAGTAGGAATTGATTGCATTTAATTAGATCTAGAATTTTAATAATAAAAAATTAAATATTTTTCTACACATTTCTATTTAAATAAAACACTACTGTGCATAACGTGTCACATGACTAAGCATTACACTCTGACTTATTTTACACACACACACACACACACACACACCTTCGTGGGCACAAAATCAATCAGAAACTTACCTAGAGAAGAATTATTCTCTTTTATCCCCCTGCCTTTCTAATTTGAATATGTCCAGTGTTTGCAAAAGACAGCTCGGCTCACCAGACTCACTTGATTCCAAGTGAGGCAGGAATAGTTTACAGTTCCCACCATCTGTCTGAACAACATCCCGGGAAGACTCCTTCAGCTCCGGCTCCTTGACACCGAACTCTTCCTGCACAATCTCCTTTTATTTATTCACACACATTGCGCCTTTCAAAATAAGCAGACAGCTGAAAGGAGCCAAACCCCTATTCGGCACACCGTTAAATGACGCTTCCTTTCCTGGACCTGCGAATTACAGCAGCAAGCATTCAGAGTTCAGCACAAAAGCCTAGGAGAACTCTTGAATCGCCCGGATCCCGGCTCCTGTAGGTGCTGCTGCTGCCTCTGCCGCCGCCGCCACTGCACCTCCTTGTTTAGCTCCCTTGGTCTCGCCCTCCCTCCCTCCCTCCTTCCCTGTCTCTCAAATCTCCCCAATTCTAAAGGCAGTCTAGCTGGGTTATGATTGGCAGAAACAGACCATTCCTCCAGCTAATCACCCTCAAGACTTTCAAGGACTAGGAGCTGGTGTGATGTCATTCTGACAGTGGGATGTTACACATGAATACATTCCAATAGAAACAAATTCCGGGATCAGCTGTATTCCTATCCCAACGCAGAGATTGATTAGAGGTTCCAGAAGGATTTGCATAATCTGTCACTGTACAGGCAACCCTCTGCCCCCCCCCCCCCCCCGGCCCCCGCCCCCATCCCCAACACCTCCTTCATCAGCCATTTAGAGTCCACCACGCTGCTGCAAGTCCTTTCTGTGTCTTCTGATACAGACACCTAAGGGTATTATTTAAAACCAGGGAGAATAGGGAAAAGTTCAGGAACAGGTATTCATAGTGTGTTGCAGTGAAACCGACAGAGAGAACAGGAAGCTAGACTGCAAAACATTGCAGACCCCACTTCCTCCTTGATGTCAAGTAAAAGAGGCGGCAATACTACAATTGGGGGAGAGAGGCTGGAGGGGGGAGAGAGAGAGAGAGAGACAGACAGACAGACAGAGAGAGAGGCAGAGAGCTTTCTGTTGTTGGAATTTTCTAAATAAAACCATGTTCTAGTTATAAAAAGTCTTAATAAGAAGCAATGTGACATTGTAAAGGATACTGGATTTAGAGTCTCAAATCTCATCAGTTTACTTACTTAGAAAATTAAGAGTTTTGTAACTATGGAGAAAATCATTTAATCTCTCCCTATCCTCATTTTCCAAATGGAGTAGTGAAAACTATCTTCACGAAAAGCACTATGTGCACTGTCATACATGTCATGGCATCACTTCCCTGATGTCATGATCTTTTTTGAGGAAGAAAGCACAAACGTTATCAGGCACTATATGAATGTTTATTCTTTCCCCCTTTTCTTTCTCCTTCCTTTCCTTCAATAAGTAGGTTCAAAGCCAATAGAAAGCCTTTATTTTAGATATTTCTTATGGGTTCTGAACCCTTTTTACAGTTTCTCCATCCATAAAATAAAGAAAATACAATCTTCTTATCTTTTAGAGAAGGAATAATATCATAACTATTTTGGAGTTCAAAAATTGCTTTATTTATGGTATCTTATTCAATTCTCACATTAACTCCATGAGGTAGGTACTCTTATTAGAAATATTATTGATATAGGTATTACTATTCTCATTTTACAGATGAGGAACTTGAGGCTCAGAGAGGTTACTTGACTACAGGATCATACACCAAACACCAGTTAAGATCTGAACTAATAATTCTCTTGAAGTATTTCATTTCAATACTCTTCATTATACACTTTAATATGCGTGTCACTTAGCTCTTCAAATAAAATATTCTCTCATCTTCATTACTTTTCATCAAATGTTCCCATGATTATTGGGCACTCCCTTTTCACTTTGACCTCTTTGAAAGCCTGATTGACTTCAAAACTAATCTCAGCCACCATTACTCCTTGCATGAAGTTTTCCTAATTACCCCAGTGATAATTAGGTAATCTATTTCCCCAAACTATTTGATGTATTTTGTATATTTAAATAGGTAGATAAGTAGATAATAGATATAAGCAGATATGCAGGCAGGTAGACAGGCAGGGAGCTAGATAGATATTAGAAAGAAAGAAAGATAGATAGATAGATAGATAGATAGATAGATAGATAGATAGATAGATAGAAGATAGATACATATGTATACATATATATGTATGCATACATATACACATAGATACATACATAGTTGCATAGATACTTGGATAGATCAAAAAGGAGGCAGACAGACAAATCAATTGACAGACATGGTTTTCTTCTGTAGGGAATGTGATCTGGTTGGCAAAGAATCACTTTTGTCTGTATTATCAGTGATTACCACATGTTAGATCATTGAAAATACACGGACAGGATTTTAGACTTTTAAATTCAAACAAATCTAATATCAGGATACTTAAATATACCTTTTTTTCTGATCTGAAATTCTTTAGGTTTATGGTCTTACCTTTTGATTATTAGACTAGTTTACTTGACCATCAACTGCTAATGGCAATAAGATTGAAGGCATGATTTCATTCCTTTTCTTAACATTATGTAGGAAATACAGCTTCATAGTGTGCCCTCAACCTCAGCGTCCTACTTCACAAATGTATAGCATTAGTCCCTA
Source organism: Macrotis lagotis (assembly GCF_037893015.1). Classification (NCBI taxonomy): domain Eukaryota; kingdom Metazoa; phylum Chordata; class Mammalia; order Peramelemorphia; family Peramelidae; genus Macrotis; species Macrotis lagotis. The sequence goes on along the minus strand of NC_133660.1, from coordinate 48,835,402 downwards.
AGGAGACAATAAGCCCATCATGACTGCTGGGGAACAAGCCAGACAGATCTTTTATCTTAGGGCACTAATGCCATCTTTATATTTAAAAAGCACATGTATAGCTCTAGCCAGATGCCCCTATATGATTGACTATAACATTAATGTGCCTTTTTTCCATAGCTGTTTTTGCTTTTTTTTTTCTTTTGCTTTCTTTTTTTTCTTAAATTTACATTTAAAAGAAAGGATGTTCTTTATTGATCTAAATGAAAAACAAGAATATTAGTTATTCCCTGCTTGCTGTAATGTGACCTGTAGAGGATCTTGTATTTAACTATTGTTTATTTTGAAGTAATTGTAGAACATGCAGATTAGTAGAAAAGCAAACCTTAAAGCCACTATATAATAGTCCAGGAGAAAATTGCATATAATAATGTACATAATTTGTATATTGTATAAATTGTATATAATAGTCCAGGAAAGTATGCTGGAAGAATATTATCAGTTGGGGGAGAAACAGATAAGGAAAGGGGAAGAGTTCAATTTAGCTAACAACCACTAACTTTTCAAATAATTTTCAAATAATTATTTTCTCTAATTGGTTGTTAGTATGCTCTTTTATTTGTATATGGTAGGTGAACAAATTGGATGAATTTAAAGTATTTTCTATATTCAATATAGTAGGGAAAATTCTTAGTCATCCCATCTATATAATAGTTCTGATTCAAAAATTTCATAGTTTTTGAAATCAATTCATTATCAAGTAGTACATCTGAAGTTTTCAGGATAATTTCCACTGAAGTATATACTAATTAAAAGTGATTCAGAAATCAAAGTCACTTTACTAACATTCTCTTCAATGATTCAGATAACATTCACAGTTGCATAATACCAATGACTAAAGTCTTAACCTATCCTCAGAAAGACAAATTTATAGATATTGTGTAGCATCTCTCAACACAATTTTAGTTTCCTTCCTATGAATATCATAAGAAAACATCATAAGATTAGTTTCCTTCATGAAAATGTAAAAATTCATTGATCTCAGTCAAATGTCCATAAAATTAACTTCCAGATAATTTTGGAAACCAATAATCTAACTTTTACATGCTAATATCCCTCTTCAACCATGAGTTTCTTGAGAGTAGAGAATATCTTTTAATTTTCTTAGCATATAATAGGTACTTATATTCTTGTTGTTTTACTAATACTGACACTTCTAAAACTAGTAACAAATTATTAGTGTATATTTTCATAGAGTTAAAATTTAAGAGACCTCAGTTATCATTTAGTACAATATACCCATTTAAAGATGAGAAAAATGAGCATGAAGAGGAATTTAAAATCTTGCCCTATTTCTCACATACACTAAATATAGCAGCCAGGACTTTTCACTCTGGGTCTAAATATAGTACTCTAGTCACTATCTTTTTGAAACATTGGTTTTATATCCACAGGTTCCAAGATCACCCTTATTTTAAGAAGAAAACTTTTGGTATTTAGAGGATCAAAAATTTAGAGTTGAAAAGGATCTAAGACTACCTAGTTCATTTTCCTTATTTTATGTGAAAGGATATTAAGGTTATTTCTAAAATGCTATCTTTAATTTCTTTCAAAGCCCAACTCAAGCATCACTTTATGGATGAAAACTCATTAATCTTGCCCCTTCCGATTTTCTGATTATCTGTTTTGTGTGTGTGTGAGACTATAAATTCATGTAAAAATATATTTTATATATTTATATCTATATCTACATACCCATATTTATATATACATATATGCATAGTAGTGCATAGTCTATATATGATGCATGCATATAAATCTGGTTGTGTGTTTCTGTGTCTATATACATATATAGATAGATAGATAGATAGATAGATATGTGCACACATGCACATAAATGCACATTCCTATACATCTATCTATCTATCTATCTATCTATCTATCTATCTATCTATCTATCGACTATAAAGCTCCTTGAGAACAAAAATAGTTTTTGTCTTTGTACCCATAATTCTTAGCACATAACAGATATTTAATAAATATTTGATGTTATTATTATAATTATACCATTGCAGTAAGAAAGAACAATTCACCTGGAAATTTATTTATGTACCTTTCTAATTTTCTCCTAAATTAGGAAACAGTGAAATAATGGTCTGAAGTGGGGGATGGGACTTTCCTATCAGAGTGATGAAAATTCTAGCAGGGGAATCATTTGCTTTGTATTATGTTTAATGTTTTTTTTTTTTTTAGGTTTTTGCAAGGCAAATGGGGTTAAGTGGCTTGCCCAAGGCCACCCAGCTAGGTAATTATTAAGTGTTTGAGGCTGGATTTGAACCCAGGTACTCCTGACTCCAAGGCCAGTGCTTTATCCACTACGCCACCTAGCTGCCCCATGTTTAATGTTTTTAAAACCAATATCACATACATTGGAACAATATCCAATACATTGGAACAAATCTATAATCTGAGCTAATATCTGCCCAGTGAGTTTGCAGTGTGCCAAGAATTTGTTTGATGCATTTAAATTGCATGAATGCTAGAAAGATAGACGTATGTTTACTCTTCTGACATTCTACACAGTCCAATGCAATTTATTCTCTATCTATTAAAACAAGGGAAAGTAAATGCATACAGCAGCAAAGCTTTGGGATGGCATTCATCTTTGTCAGTCTATTGTTATCACTTTGGGGAGCAGATGCAGTAGCTGACCATGATGCTGATTATTCCTCATCTCCCTCCACCTCCCTTGGCAAGGAACTGAGAACATTTCATCTGACTGGTTTTTATTAAATATACAAAACCTACCATGGGCCTGATTTTAAAGATCCAAAAAATGCCAAATGTGACATTACCAAGATAAATCAAACATCTATGTTCAAAGAAAGCTCTGATTATTTCTAAGACCAATGGAGAGTAAAATATGGAAGATGCTCTGCTTCTCCCTAGTCAAAACTGAGCCCCAACTTTCTTCTCCCCACATTGTTCTTTGCTTTCAGTTGTGGAGACTTGAAATGACCTCAGAATAACTACTCAAACTACATCTGAATTTTTGATACATATCTTATGTCATTTATTTAAAAAATGGAAAACTTAAAAGAAATTCTCCTATATCTTCTAAAAACTGTAGAGTATTTATACAAAGTAAACTGAAAGCAGCCTTGCTCTCAGTCTGTGCCTAGAGACTCTTTTGTGAGTGAAATAATTTTATAATGTTATTCTTTCAGTAGCAATGCTCCCTGGTTCCAAGGTGGTCTTCTTCTGGTCCTCAATTTCATGCTCTACATTCTAATGAGGCTCTTATTGGAAAAGACTTTAATGGTCTTTGAAAAAAAATATTTTTGGTCAGTTTCACTTATTTTATCAAATGCAATTTAAACCAACCCTTAGTTAGTTTATTAGTCAGTAACATTCATTAGCTCCTATTAAGAGCCAAGCATTGTGCTGAGCTGGCATTACAAAGAAAGATAAAAAAAAATTCTCTGTTTCCAGGGGGTTCACAGTAAAATGGGTGTGGATGGTGGCACATGCAGACAACATGTATAGGATAAAATGCTGAGATAATTTCAAAAAAAGGGAAGGCACTAAGATTAAGAAGGCATACTGCAGAAGTTGGGACCTAAGCTGAAACTTGAAAGAATTCAGGAGCAGGATTGAGGAAAGAGAATATGAGAAACTAATCAAGCAAAATTAATAATTTTTTAAGTAACTATTCTAGCCATTTTTGTTGTTTTTGTAATTTTTTTGTGAATTACAAGTTGAAGGTTAAGTTTCTTTTCTTTTAAAGAAATGATCCAGCAGCAAAATACACTTACCCTTTCTATAAATTTAATTTTTAAAATTATTTTGAATTGATCATTTGAATTCCAGAAACTCGTACACTTGTACCTCTACTCTTACCATATTTATTGTTTTTACTGAGTAGGATTTTTTATTGGGGTTTTTTTGGTCCTATGATTCCTTTGCCATTGTTAGCTATTTCTGGAAGGGAAAAAAATTGGGAAGAAAAACTGTTATGCTCAAAGTTAAATGTCTGGAGGGCAGGAAGGAGGGTGGCTTAGCTGTGCTAAATGATTTAAAATTTTTTTTCTTTCACTTTTTTTAAAGCAAAGATCTTCAGTGGGTCCTTGAACAGAGTCATTTTTGCTTTCTTGATATCAAAATTGATATTATACACTCCCCATAATATCTGGTATATGTTTATATAGCATAATATATATGTAAATATATGCTATAAGTTTATCATAATATATACAACATATATCTATACCAAAATATAATACTACTCTAATAGTATAATACATTAATAATTTCTTCTTTTCTTCATCTTTCTGTCTCTCTCAGTCTCTCCATGTATCCATCTCTATATTTGTTTCTCTATTTGTCTGTCTCTGACTTTATTTCCCTGTGTCTGTGTCTATGTCTTTTTCTCTCTGTGTATCTGTATCTGCCACTCTCTCATTGTCTATTGATAATTTATATATCTTGGTAGGGAAGGGGAAAAGGAAGGGAAGAGAATACTGAAAGGTAGCTTCTCATTGCTGTATGACTAACTAGTGCATTATTGTAGTGATGGACAAATTATCATTGTCAATATTTCAAATAAATTCTTTGAAGATACAGTACTTAAAAGCTAAAGTCAAAGAACAAACTAAACAGTCAAATTCCAGTTTGACTCCAGCTACCTAAAGGCACAGAAATTTTAATAAATAGAAATCAAAAATAGCTGTTGGCAATCCTACCCTTTACATCACAAAACTTTGTTCTGTTGTGAAACAGCACATAAATAATAAAAAGAAAAATGAAAGAAAAATGAAAGCTGTAAAAATTAAATTTCTAGCTCTTGTGTGAATGGAATTTCTGGATTGAAGACTTAGGGGCATTCCACTTTCCCAAGCTCTACAAGGAAAGGGTTCCTGAGAATCACTGAACTCACTTCCAATGGGATCCCCTTCAACATATTTTCAGAGAGGAACCTTTAAAGACTGTAGTCCCTTTGGATTTAAAGGTGAATCTTCAAAGGGCAGCTGTGTTTGATTTCTTCCTTTTTCACCCTTTCCAGTGCATTGCCTATATCAACATTTCATAATGTTTTACAGGCAGTTAGTTTCCTTCTAGGCTGGGTCTTATAATCCATGCCATTTTATATACTTTAAATTAAACTCCCCAAATTCTCAAAGTGGGGGAAAAAAAACCACTTAAAAAACATGAAGCCCAGCATCAGGGTCATAAATTTGTAAAGACCAAATCTGTCCTACATGGTATTTTATTTCATCTGTTAGCAAATTCCTTTTATCTTAGGAATCCCGATATCATTTGTTTTCTGTCTGTTCCATTCCTACTGGGAAAGGCATCTCATTTATGAGCTACTCCTGCTAATGCTCTGATCAGCCTGGGGAATCCTAATGTTGCACTAAGCTCCTGTAAATCAGTTTCTGTCCTCCTAGGTACTAGACTCTGCTGTAAATTACAACTATTCGGAGGTAATGCACTGTAGGCTCAAAGGACTCCATTCTTTTGTTTTGGCAAAGAATTTCAGGATTGTAGCTGATATGGGAGTGGAAGACCAGTAGAGTAGGGAATGGAAAAGGAGTCCTTTGTGAATATGGACATTACAAAAGGAGCCACAATGAATTGGAAGGTTCCTTGTAGAGAAGAAACATAAATGCCTTCTCCCTGTGTTCTCCTGAAGAGGGTACAGATTGTACCATCAGTAGTGAATGGGACAATGCTGGGTTTTTGGTTACCAACTATATGGCTACTGTGTTCCTCCTACCTTAAAGTTCTGTAACATAAAGAAACCTAATTGTGATTCTCCATCACAACTCCAAGATGTCTTAAAGGCTTGTATTAAGAAAAGGGATCATTGACATGCTCCCAACATCTCCTCTGCACCTTGGCTTTTGCTTAGTCAAATATTCCAGTTTTATGAACTTCTAGCTGAGGCAGTCATTCTCCCCCAACCCCCGCTTTTACCATAGAGAAAAAAAAAGAACTTTTATGTTTTAAGACAAGGATTATGAATGTTGTCTTCTGGAGACTATGCCTTACCACATAACTTAACTAGCATCATTCTTTGGGGTGATAGAAGGGGTAGAAAATTTTAGGTCTATGACTCCATTAGCATAGGTAGATTCATGTGTGGAAAATCTCTTCTCAGATGAAATTTCACTATACTGAATAATTAACTAGTTCTTGAGAAGGTATTTTAAAAACTAAACTCTTGAGAAGGCAGTTTAAAAATCTTTTAGAAAGAAGTGTTAATTTAAATATATTGTCTTCTGTTTAGATAAATTGTCATATTTGCATCTATCACAGTCATCAAAATGGAAAACAATAAGTCTTATAAAAAAGCATGTGTTTTCCACCAAATAACTATCAATTTTCTGGCTCTAATTGAAGCATCTCCTCTTCTAAACAGGAAGTAGAGTAATTGAAAGCTTCTTAGGGCTAATTAAATATAAAGGGAATCAACAGAGCAAGGGAGAATTGAAACTCCACATTGGCTATACCAATGACCATGTGCTAAACAGAACAGAACATATGATACATTCACATACTAGAACCTAAGTAATGATGAGAAAACAAATTTGCCAGCTCAATTGTGCATTCTTATTTGCCACAGATAAAATTAAGAATGGTTAAACAAATTGCAACAATGTTGGTAGTATAAGAGAACAAGTGCATTTAATTTTGGGATGATCTCTAACATCTTAGGTTTCCCATAGAGGGCAATATTGTATAAAAGATTGACTCTTCCAGATGCGCACCAAATTTGCCAATTCATCTGTGGTATTGTACTTTAAAGAAAACTGCTGCTATTGTCAGTTTGATGCTGCATTTCCCCCCAAACTATGACTAATATAGACAGTAATGCACACAAAATCTTTGTAATAGAGCTTCATTAACAGTGAAGCAAATTATTTCTGTATTTTCCTTATTAGTGTGTTAGTATGACTAAAAGGTCCCATTTTATCTTAAAGTTTTGACTCAATATTGGAAACCCAAAATTATGAGATTTTTCTTTTTTGTATGGAACTTATTGCATAAAGCCAATTAAAAGAAATCATGTCTTATCCAATGACTAGTACAGGGACCCACTCTTTAAAGACAATGAAAAACTCTAAAAAGTCAATTTTCTTTAAAAAAAAGCTGCTATGCAGCATCATTAGACTTCTGGGACAATGACTTGTTTTGCTTTACTTATGGAGTAGAAGATAGAAAAAATGCAAAGTTATGGCTAAGTATTAATGGCAAATTTGGTGCATCAATAAGACTTCAGGTTAGAACGAACCCTTCCCTGTCCCTGTCATTGTCTTTCTCTACCCGTTTCTCTTTCTCCTCCCCTCTTCTTTTTTTCCCCTTCTCTTTAAAAAGAATATACAGTCCTGTTCTTAAAGAAACATCTGCTTTGTAAACAGTTCAGACAAAAGAATCCTATGAAGCAGTAATATAAATAAGCAACATTGATATTCTTAAGTTTCCCATTGGTGACTATATGTGTGTGTATGTGTGTGTGTGTGTGTGTGTGTGTAAATTTGTGTATCTAAATTTGTGTGTATACACATGCACACATATAATAGATTTAGAATTGGGAAAAATATTAATGATAACAATTTTTTTTATTTTTTTAGGTTTTTGCAAGGCAAATGGGGTTAAGTGGCTTTCCCAAGGCCACACAGCTAGGTAATTATTAAGTGTCTGAGACTGGATTTGAACCCAGGTACTCCTGACTCCAAGGCCAGTGCTTTATCTACTATGTCACCTAGCTGCCCCCAATGATAACAATTTAAAATGATTTAAGGTTTGAAAAGTATTTTATAAATATGATATATATTTATCAGCATAATAATCTTGGGAAGCGGGTTCTATTATTGTCTCTATTTTACAGATGAAGAAAATAAGAGAGAAAGGTTAAAGGACTTGCCCAAGGTCACGTTGCTATAACATGTCTGTGATTGGATTTGCATTCAGATCTTCTTTTATCCAGGTCCAATGTTTTAGTCATGTTATACCCTACTTGATTCACAGCTAAGTTAGTCCCAGCTTCTCCTTAGGTGAAGAAACAGTTTTAAAGAGATATATGACTTGCCAAAGATTTCAAATAACAGAATCAGGATTTGAAGTGAGGTCCTCTCATTTCTATTTCCATGTTCTTTCACCTGAATCATGCTGTCTCGAGTTTTGGCTTTAAAAACAAACAAATAAAAAGTCTTCTATATTTGTTTATAACTGTCATATGAGATGTAAAGGCCTTGCTTCAGAGTAAGAAGATCTAAGTTCAAGTCTCTGTAATACTGAACACACAACTCTGGGAAAGTTCTTATATCAATTGTTTCAAATTCATATAGAAAGAAGGACAATTTTAATGTAAATTTGAATATGAATATATGATATGCATTAGGATCCCTGCTGACTTATAAAACTTATTTATGTTGTCTATGTTCTCTTGTGTTTTTATTTGTTTTTAAAAAAATATTTCTCCATTACATTTCCCCATTACAAGTTCAGGCTACACTTGAGAGTGCTATGGGCCCCATGGAGTCCCTGAGCACTGGTCACATGTCAAAGCTCTGGATCTGGAAGGAATCAGAGATTCCAAATTGACAATGATTCCAAACCCATCAATTTGCAAATGATGGAAACCAAATCCTGGAGAAATGAGGTAACCTGCCTCAGGCACCAGTCAGTAAATACAGGGATGGGATTTGAATTCAGGTCTCTAAATTCAGTCTTTTTTCAAATACACCTTTGGTAGATAATGTTCTTGATGAGGAATTTCTTATAACAATGAAATCATATATGCTATTTAAGAACATCTATATCTAATCTCTATCTCTATCTCTATTTATATCTATATCTATATCCATACCTATATCTCTATCTCTATTTATATCCATACCTATACCTATACCTATACCTATACCTATACCTATACCTATACCTATACCTGTACCTGTACCTGTACCTGTACCTGTACCTGTATCTGTATCTGTATCTGTATCTGTATCTGTATCTGTATCTGTATCTGTATCTGTATCTGTATCTGTATCTATCTATCTACACATGATTTTGCAGTATGGGGGGGGAGACTAGAACTGTGATTTCATTGGTGTTTATCTCTGTAGCCTGAAATTCAATGTTGACCAATGAGTTTTGCCTAGGGTGTCAACACTTGGGCATTGTGCTTCTTTCATTAAGAGAGAGATAGCTATCTCCATGTTTTGTAACTCACATTTCTCCACTACCCATTGCTAAACTATGACAACCCTACTTCACGAAAAAGTATCCCCAGTAAGATCTTATTGCTATGCCCCACTCCTCCAAAGTCCTGTCTTTTCTCCCGATACCTGAGGAGTACTATAAAAACTCAAAAGTATGGGAGTTGGTGGGGGGTGGGGGTGGGGAATTAGAACACCCTTTGTCTGGTCACCTGGGGTCTTACTATCCTCTACAGCATATTTTTTTGTGTTTTTGCCTTGTTTTTGCCTTAAGTTAAAAAAAATAGTTATAGTTCTACATGCTTATAAAATGCATTGTCGGTTTTCTGCAGTTGTTTGCTTAAGGTATGTTTGTTTACCAGTCAATAATACATTTTTTAAAAAAGTCCTGGGTTTATGGTAATAAGAGTGCTATTTTGTTGACATTTTTGATAATATAAATTATCTTGTAAGGCAGTTTTAAGTGTCACATACTACCAGAAAACATAAATCTGGTGATGTTAAATAATAAAGTGTTCTGCATACAGAGGTTAAATTACTTCCTTGGGAAAAATGTTCAAAAATCGGTCCCTTCGAATTAGGAAATAAGTCTTTGAAGTTCAATATGATGCAGGGAGTTATGGATATAGATGTTGTGATAAAACAAATTTTGTAGAAGGAAAAATATTGTCTGAGCCTCTCTGGGGAACTCCCTATTGTTCAAGGTGACTCCATTGTTGCATTTGAATTCGTCAAGATGGGAGCAACCTTGCGTCATTCTTCCTCCAGCTTTCAGTTTCCAGTCTACTTGACCTTGAACATTGATGGGTCAAACTTGTACTGGCATCATAGGACTTATAGGTCATGCATTATGGTACAGGAAAGACAAGTATGTAGCTTGCCTATTGGAAAATACCTGGAGCCAGGTGTTAGACCACTACTCAAGCAACACCCTTGTCCAACCCACCACCACAGAAGTGCATTTAAGTCAGACATGAAGAGAAGCTGGCTCTTTTTCTTCTTCACCCTATCTTTGCCCTGCAAGGATAGGGATTTATCTCTCTTTCTTCCTAAGATAGTGCTGTGTGCTCCTGGCCTAGATGTGTTGGAGAATCATGGGCCTCTATACCATGTGGTAGGAATAAGTCAGCCCTTATGGCTGTCTCTCCTTTTCCCTTTCATACTCAGCTCAGACAGATCTTCTGGCTATTTTTCTTTTCATTTTCTTTTTCCCTCAGGTACCTGGTCTGATCCTTTACTATTTAACCTGTCTTCAAGGTGCTTACTGACTCTCCACGAGGAGAAAAACTCAAAATCTGTAAACTTTGCAGGCTTATATAATAAATCCTGAGCAGTTTTAAAACTCCAGAGCTAGATCTCTCAATCTTAAATTGGTTACACCAATCCTCCGGCAACATTTACTCATCAAGAAATAAAAACTCTGCACACAAGGATTCTTAATATTCTCTATTATTCATAAAGAAAATCGAATAGAATTCTTTATTGCATACATAGATGATCTTTGTGGCTATGTATGTGAATTTAATGAGCATAATCATGGTTGTCCTTCATTTTCAAAGAAGGCTATGGCATCAAGGAGGTGATTCCATAACAAGCACATGAATTTGATTTAAGTGAGGGAGTGCTGGGCTAAGTCACCAGTCTCACTTTCTCCTCCAGGACCATCTGGGTCCAGTGATCAGATAGGAATCAGGACTACTGCATATGGCTCTGGATGCAAGATGATTAGGGTTAAGTGACTTACCCAAGGCCACACAGCTAGTAAATGTCTGAGGCTGGATTTGAACTCTTACCTCTTGACTCCAAGGTCAGTGCTCTATCCACTGTGACATCTAGCTGTCCCAAAATTTAATGAGCAAGTGTTCTGTTTGATATAACATGTGAAACTTGTGAAAACAAGTTGTAAAGGATTAATTGAACTACAGACAATAATCATTGCTATATTATCTAGTTCACTTGTATCCTTTGCTACAGATTACTCCTATCTCTGAGGTCCAAATTCTGTATCCAAGAACTTCAATTGGCTTAGGAGCACCACAGATGGGATGAATTTGGAGGAAGTCTCATTTGGTCCAATGAACTGTAGTTTAATTATTGTGTAACCCACAAGGTTAGGGTCAGTCACCAAATTGATGGTGGATTTAGGTTTCTGCACTTAATGATGAAAATTAGGAACAACAGATACTTGGAATAGGTAAATCACATGAATAAGAAATATTTTTTATGCAAAATAAATATAGCATCACTATATATCAGACACTGTGATAAGTACAGATCAAAGAGAAAAAGTAAAAAACAGATCTTGCACTCAAGGAGTTCAAATTGAAATGGGGAAGGGTGGCATAAATTTAAATAAAGAATAATTAATATTTAATATTAATTTCAGTATTTAAGGGGAAAATTCAGCCATTGAAGTAGAAAGAGGAGCTGTTTTCTAATTATGGTTGAAATTGGAATAAACAATGTAAGTGAAAATTATTCACTCGGGAGTTATATATTAAATTCAAAGATATAGTAATGTTAGGAAACCAGTTAACACAAGTAAAACAAGAAGGATCTCCATTCATAATAGTGATATGACAAGAGGAAAAAAATAAATGTAGAAACATAACAACTAGAATTCATGTAGCACTTTACAAATATTTTATCTTCACAATGGCCTTGGAAGGTAAATGCTATAATTATCTTTATTTTACATTCAAGGACACTGAGACAGACAGAGGTTAAGTCACATAAATGACTGAGAATAAATTTTAAAATCAAGTCTTTCTATTCCTGGGTTCTGGTGCTCTACCTGCTGTTCCACTGAGCTGCCAAAAATGACAGAAAATCAGTCCATTTGCAGATAACATGATGGTTTTACTAAGAAAACTGAAGAGAATCAGTTTACAAACTGTAACAATTCATAGACTAATTAAATTCACATAAAAATTCACAGAATCAACAATATAGCTATGTGATGATTAGAAAAAATAAAAAGGATACAATAGAAAGGGAAAGCCAATTCAAACAATTATGAAATTAATAACACATTTGGGAGTCAATTTCTGAGACATTCAAGGTATATAAATGCAATTTCAAAATAATTTCTGAAGAAATTAAGAATGACCTAAATAACTTGAATGATATTGATTGATTCAGGTTGGGTCATAAGAATATAATAAAAATGAAACTACCTAAACTAATTTATAGATAAATAGGATACCTTATATAGCTAGGGAAAAAAATGAAAACATTCTAGGTAAATTTTTAGGATAGGTAAAAGGGCTAAACTCTTTTTGTTTTTGTTTTGTTTTTTAGTTTTTGCAAAGCAATGAGCTTAAGTGGCTTGCCCAAGAACACACAGCTAGGTAATTATTAAGTGTCTGAGGCCGGATTTGAACTCAGGTACTCCTGACTCCAAGGCCAGTGCTCTATCCACTGTGCCACCTAGCTGCCCAAAAGGGCTAAACTCTTAATGAAATAATGAAAACTAAAACAAAAGTAGGAATGGAAAGGGAATATAACTTCCAGATCTCAATTTTTGCTATAAAATAATAAAAAAATGTTTAGGATTGGCTGAAAAATTAGAACAGCAGATCAGTAGAATGGATAAGACGAGGAAAAATCTGTAACAGTCTAATTCAACAATTCAGGAATTGCTAATATCTAATTCACAAGAGTAATGTGAAAACTTGGGGGGATTAGCAACAATTTAGAACAACTTATAACATATATACTACACAAGTTTAAAAGAGATGCATGATTTAGTATTAAAGGTTATGCTCTCAAAATAAAAAATAATATATATGAGAAATAAATTACAAACTTTTCATTTTATTTAGTTGATTCTTTCTTTATCAGTAGCATAAATATAATTTAAAAAAAGGAGTCCTTTCCTGAACTTCCAGCAGCCCCATCCCACTCCACCATCAACTCTTTTACTTTATCAACTCACTATTCAATAAACATAGATGACTCATTAATACCTATAGGATCAAAGATAAACTCTTAGCTTTCCAAAAAATTTTTATGTCACTATGTTCTATCTTTCCAGTTTTCCCATACACACCTCCTCTATAATATAGTCTAAAGTCCAACCATAATAGTCTATATATTTTTCTTGCTGAAAACATACATCATTTTCTGTCTGAATCCATACATTTGCCATTCTGCCATGCCTGGAATAATCATCTTTTTCACCTCTACTTTAGAATCTCTGGCTTCTTTTAAGATGTCTCAAATACCAACATTTGTAGGAGACCTTTCCTGGTGCCTATAATTCCTAAAACCTTCTGGCACACTAATATATCCATTTATACTGTATCTATTCTGTTTGTGCTAATTTATATTTATGTCACCTTCCCCCAATTCAATTTGAACTCCTTGAATGTATGATCTGTTTTTACTTTTATTTTCTTTCTTCTGTGCTTAACATAATGTATGGTATATAGTAATGCTCAATAAATATTAGTTGATAGATTAATTAATTTAGTTATCAAGCCAGTAAATGCCTCCAAACCCAACTCAACTAACTTTGTATCCCTAGAGATGTGATATATTGCTAAATATCTTCCATAAACTTACACAAGTAATGATGTGGCTTTTTGTCTTCAACAGTTACAGAATTATCCACATGTTTACAAGTCTTGAAGAAAATTTCCCTTAATTTGTGTCTCTAAAACTAGTACTTCTTCACCTGGGTCATGATCACATCTCATTAATTTGTGATGATGGAATGATATAATAACCATAATACTATAATTAATAATAACTAAATTTATGTAATTCTTTAAAGTTCACAAGGTGCTTTTTGTCCTTTTCATTTTGTCCTTTCAAAAACCTGAGAGGTATGTGCAATTTTTATCCCCATTTTATTTATTTATATTTTTAAAAGAAAGATTTTATTTATTTTGAACTTTACAATTCTTCCCTAATCTTGCTTCCTTCCCCCCACCCCCCCACAGAAGTCAGTCTGTTAGTCTTTACATTGTTTCCATGGTATGCATTGACCTAAGTTGAATGCAATGAGAGAGAAATCATATCCTTAAGGAAGAGACATAAAGTATAAGAGATAGTAAAATCACATAATAAGATAATGTTGTTTATTTTTTTTAAATTAAAGGTAATAAATAGTCTTTGATCTTTGTTCAAACTCCACAATTCTTTCTCTGGATATAGATGGTATTCTCCATTACAGATACCCCCAAATTGTGCCTGATTGTTGCACTGATGGAATGAGCAAGTTCATTAAGGTTAAACATCACTCTCATGTTGCTGTTAGGGTGTACAATGTTTTTCTGGTTTATCCCCATTTTAGAGATGATGTTATTAAACAAGCAATGATTGTGACTTGACTAGGGTCACATAACTAAGTGTCTGAGTCTAAATGTGAACTAAAGCCTTCCTAACTCCAGGGTTAAGAGTCTAATCATAATCTAATTGACTGCATAAAATAAACTTTGTAAATGATTGTATTTAATATCTTGTATGATAAGTACAGTATTCAAAAACTATTCCATATTTGAAGGTTTCAAAATGTCATAACCTCAAAGCACTTTAGAATTTGCAATGAATTCAACAAAATTAACTCTTCTTATTGAAGGAAAACCACGTGTATGATTTTTCCAAAATCTCCCACAGGATTGCCAGCTTAAACATTCAACGAGTCCCATGGCAAAGAGGTTTGTATTAGTTAAGAATCACTGGAGGAGAAACTGTACATTATTTCTTTTTAGCATTTGGATTGGCAAGGGTGACAGAAAAATGAGCTGATCTTTCAGCAATGACTTTACAATTCTATTTTTTTCTTTTTGTTTATTTTACTCTACTGATTCTTGATATTTATAGAATTGATAACTTCAACTTGTCCAATTGTATTTTTCAAGGAATTATTTTCTTCAATTAGCTTTTGCATCTCCTCTTTCATTTGGTTAATCCTATTTTTTAAACAGTCTGTCTATTTGCTCAATTGTATTTTTAAAGAATCTATTTTCTTCAGTCATTTTTTTGTGCTTTCTTTTTTTTTCCTTTTTTCAATTTTTTTTTTTTTTACAAGGCAAATGGGGTTAAGTGGCTTGCCCAAGGCCACACAGCTAGGTAATTATTAAGTGTCTGAGGCCGGATTGAACCCAAGCACTACTGACTCCAAGGCCGGTGTTTTATCCACTACGCCACCTAGCCGCCCCTTTTGTGCTTTCTTTTTACAAGATGTTGTATTTCTCTTGCATTTCTTTTCCAAATTTTTATTTTTGAATTTTAAAATTCTTTTTGACCCCTTAAGGTTTAAGAGGCTGGAGACTAAACCCCTTCTGGGGTTTAACTTGTAATGTTTTTTCTGTCATTCTCTTCCGAGATGATGTTTTGTTCTTTACCTTCACAGTAGCATTGTACTGATAAGGTTTTTCTCTCACTTTTCTTGCTCATTTTGGACTCTTGTCCCAAGCTTCTTGTTTTGGGGGAGGAACACACTTGCAGACCTTCAGTGTTGGGAAAGCTAATGGCTTTTTCACTGGGTTGTTAGGGAAATTCTTGACTTCTATCCACCATCTTGGCTCTGTCTCAGACTTTACTATTCTTGTTTTTTTATCATTTCATTTTTTTGTTGTTTGTTTTTAATTATGATGACCTTTTAGTCTTTCTTCTTGTCATTACTGTTTCCTCCCTCCATTCAGCATCACTTCAATCAAGTAATCTCCCTGTATTCCCTTCCCCCACAACTCAGTAATTTCAGTGGTTCTTTGACTCTTCCAGGATATAACACTTTTGGAATCTGGAACCTTATAATCTACACCCTTCCCCACCCTTTGCATTTGAACTCTTCCCTGCTACCCCCAAAACTGTGGTCTAGTAACCCTGGCTGCCTCAGGACCCTCCATCTCCAGACTGTATTTTATCTGCCTCTGCCTCCTGTCTGAAATTTTCTCCCTCCTCACTCTGGATTTCTTGTTTTTTTCCAAGTCACAGATAAAATTCTGCCTTCTAAAAGAAGCCTGAGCCTATCCCCCTTTAATTCTAGTGCCTGACCTCTTCTGCTCATTCCTAATTTATCCTGCAGAGAGCTTGTCTGTCCACAGTTGGTTGCACATTAGTTAGGGAGCTTCTTGAGGGCAAGGACTGACTTTTGCCTTGCTTTGTATACCAGATGGCTTAGTTCAGCTCTTGGCACACATTAGATTCTAAATACATTTTTATTGACTGCTCTGATGTTGATTATTAAATTTTTTTTCTGTTGATATCTTTGGGGAAAACATTTTTTTTTATTTTCTTGATACATGCATCCTGGACTATGAATCCATTGATGAATGTTGGTTTGACTTCACTCCACAGACTCTGAAATGTAGAGTCTCTCTGTCCACTTCTCAGTCTCCTTTGCTAGACTCATTTATATCACATCCCTTTCTGTAAGGGTTCATCAAGGTTCAATCTGGATCCTCTTCTTTTCTCTTCAAACTCTCTTGACCTCTTTAACTCCTCTTAGTGTTAATTCAGCTATGAAACTGTTTGCATGCAGGGAACAGGTTATTCAACTTTTGTTGACATATCCTTTGGAATATTAAAATTTTTTGAATCTTTACAATCAACCTGTGCTAATAAGACCCACAACTGGCACTGGAATCAGCTACTAATTCCATGACAATGAAGGACAGGTTTCAATTTTGCAATTCTAAGAGGCAACTTTTGGCCAATCTTCTAATATTAACGGTAAGACTTGTTACCCATAAGGAGCATTTTTCTTTGACATCATGTTTCAAACATTTATTTAACCCAAAGGTGTTTCCTTACTGTTTCAATACATAATATTGGGCATGAAAACATGTACTTTGGCTCATCTTGACACCTTGTTGTCACTGACTCTTGGTTTCCGGCAGTTTTGCTTGATCTTTCCTTAGCTACCTACTGATAAGTTGAATTTTTTTGCTTTTCCTCTTGACTATTTTTGACTTCAAGAGGGCTTTGATGGCAATTATGTTGCTAAAATAAGATGCAAAATAACATGGGGTTCAGGGTGAGTGAGTTAAACTCAACTTCTCTATTTTACAAATTAGAAAGCAGAGTCAGTAGGAGAAGGGGATTCTGCCAGGGTGGCATAGTTAAGGTAAGAATTTTGATCTCTCAAAGTCTGACTCCAATTTACTGTTCTTCCTTTTTCTCTAGCTTTGCTATTTTTATTTATTTAGCTATCATCACTATTATTCCATAGCATCATCAGAAATTTGACCAAAAAGAATTAGGCTAATTGAATTTCAAAAATGAGAGAAAACAAGAATGATGCTCAACTGCAATGCTATACTAATGTTTTTTGAGACATGGAAAATAATTGGGAAGCAATTGGTAGATCTATGGAGGATTTAAGGAAAGAAAAAATATATATCATATTAAAAGATTTAGAGAGGGGTTCTTAATGTTTATTTGTTTGAGTTGTTTACAACTTTGTAGGAATATATGTATAAGTGGGATTCCAGGTCCAGCTATATTACTATTTGATCTTATTATTGTTCTTCATAAAAGTCCTACTCTGATGTTTCTTTGTGACATGGAGGTAACCCTGACTTCTTGAGGCCTGTGCCAGCAGAGCATAGACTCTCTTAACTATCTGCAAATCAGATAAGCTTAGTATGAACAGACTTATCTTGATTTATTTGTCATTAAGTGGTGAATTCTTTGGCCTTAGGACTCCATTAACCCCCCCCCCCAAAAAAAAAGATGGCTTTCAGTTTTGAATAGTTTTTTGGCATTAAAATTTAGAATATTATAGATTTTATTTCTCATAATAAAAAGAGATTGATCTAGTAATCTTTTTACCAAAAATTCCTTTTTTATAGGTAGATTATTAGATCAATCTCTTTTGAGTATAACAGTTATTCTCTATCTGTTTTGTTATATAAATTTGAAAGGCCATCCCTTGGTTAGTCCATCAACACCAATATGAGTTAAATACTATAGATTTTCAATAAACAGGGTATAGCATGAAGAGGAAAAAAATGCTAGGAAACAGATAGTAAGTTTGATTGTCTGAGGATGGATTGCTATACACACTAAGGTGTTACTGCCTCAGGCTACTGCTAAAACATTTTCTAGAATTCAAATCCAGAGTATTTCATATAGAGTGGAGAGAATGAATTTGAGTTTGAATTTGGATTGTAGAGGTGGTGCTTAAACTATGGAATTAGATTTATATTTCTGATCATTTTATCTGGTTGTCATGTGGATAGTAGCCATACTTATATATGAAAATGAAAAGCACTGTCCAATACTTTAAAATCTACTAACAAAGAAAACGGATAGTTATAAGGACATTAAGCAAAAAGTAATTAGTGTCTGCTTATATTTTAACTTGAGAAAAATTAAATATTTATATCCCAGATATAAAAATAAGACATATTCAGCTTCAGAAGGAACTTCAGAGGTTATCTTATCCAACCTCATCCTTATGCATTCAACTGACCCTACTCCATTGGAGTAGATGACAGATTCTTATATAAGATTTAAGACTTCAAAACATCAGTTTGTAAATTGACTGATAACTTATTATCTGATAAGAATCTATTAATGATACTTTTGAAGATTATGCTTTTTCTCTAGTTAATACTAGTTAATACTAGCCATGGTGTTCCTGCCTTCAGAATATAAAAGTGTTTCTTCCCTCTGGGTTCTGGAAGATAACTTTTTGTATACAAAAAATCATTACCACTTTCCTAATCATTAAAATCTTTAAAAATTAAAATTCAATTTATTCTTCATTTTTCTCACTGGCCCAGAAGACCTATTCATTTCTCTAGGCCAGCAAATTTTTAAGTTTTACTCTAATACATTTAATATAGTCAATTTTTAAAAAGTGAATTAGATGGATTGAAGTGGAGGTGCTTAGTAAATCTGGTCAAGTATCTTCATGCTGAGCCTTGAACATTCATTCATAGTTTTTTCTCTGTATGTGGATGTGGGTCTTTCAAGATTGATTACTGAACTGCTGAGAGTAACTGTGTCCATTATAGTTGATCATCTCACAATTTTGTTGTTAATGGGCACAATTTTCTCCTGGTTCTGCTCATTTCACAACATTAGTTCACATGGAAGTTTTGATCTATATTCCTGATGGTTCCCCACTCCCAGGGTTCATAATATTGGTGCCTGACAAAGGATGGGCACCCAATTGACTTTAGCCCTACTGCTGCTCAGAACTCTAAAGTTCAAATGATCCACCAGTCTCAGCAGCCCTGGTAGAAAGGATTTTTAAGTGTGTGTCAAGATTATTGATCTTCCTCTTAATCTTAAAGCAGTTGTGGAGAAGTTATTTCCTTTGCTTCTCTGATCAACTGAAGTAAAAACAGATTAAGCGTTCTTAGAATGATATGAATATCCTAGAGCAATCCTTTCAGTTCCTGACCAGGATCTAGGAATAACTCAAACTGACTCCCCCCATCCCCAAGAATACCTCTGAAATTTAAAATAAATCTTAGTCAATGTTCACAATGGGACTTTGATGAGTTGAAGGGGAGGTGTTTAGTAAATATAGTTGTTATTTCTTTTCATGGTGAGCCTTGAACATTCATTGAAAAGCATTTAGAAAATCCAGATACCACTAGGAGATGAATTGAGAAAATTAATATGAAAAGGAAATAGGAAGAGCCAAAGAAAAATTGGTATTAATCTATTATTGAATAGGAGGCAAATAATTGTCTTAGATAAAGAAAAGAGCAACAAGGAAGGATAGATAGGCAAAAATCTCCTCCTTGCTCTCTGTACTTTCAAGAATACCACAAATTCCACCAGTGTTTATGAGTCACATATTCTGAGTCATTAACCACAGAGCAGTATTACAGAGGAAAGCAAAAGAAGACCTTTAATGATAATTGAAGTAAATTTACAAGCTCTATTGTAATATAAGGAAGAAATACCCTAGCAAACACTAAGGCAATGAACTGAATAAAATGATAGCAAATTAAAATGAATTGTGTTGACCACCTAACAGCTACCCCATGCTTCTGAAAGCAGCAAAGGTATGCATTTCCTAGTTAAACAGTTAGTAGAGGACTTAATGGCTAAGTATAAGTGGAGACATTGTTAGAGTTCTGGGATGTTTCTAAGGCCTGGTACTACATGCTTTTGTACCTTCATTGGTACTTTAAATAGGATTAAATGCCCACCCACTGAAATTTAGTCTCAGAACTGGCTCAAAGATGCAGGGAATACAAGATCCTGCTGTTAATTCTTTATTAGTTACAAAAAAGCATTTGACTTGATAGAGAACATAGCCTTAAAGATTCTTCCCCAACAAGAAATCTTTTGTGCAAAGGCAAAAATCAAGCAAAATTTCTTGAAATACAATGTGATAAGTCACTTTATTCAACCCGTCCACTCTCTCAAAAAATATTTGATCTTTTTGACCCACTTTGGTTAATGGAGTATAGCTGTGTCATGGTACTATATGTTCTGAAGAATTAAAACAAGGAATCAGTGAAAGGATATGGAAAGGCACTTTGTGATTGTGATGTGCAGCACATTACAAACAAGACATTACACATTACAAAAACACATTACAAAACATAGAGGTAAAGTGATATAAAGGTCACCCGTTAAATTTAAGGACAGTAAAAGAGGCATGGCCATGCAGTGAGATTAAGGGGTTATATCAATATGCAGCTCACATACACTTGGTAGTCACATATCATCAAGAAGATAAAAAAAAGTTCCCCAACACGTTGGGTGCACTCTCTGAGCATATGATGGGATTTGGACAAGACTCAAAGGAAGAGGAGGAATAGGTAGATTATAGTTAGGAGTACTAGGGCCAGTATTCATAATATAAGGTCAGGTATCCATGTGAGTAACAGGATAGAAAATTCTATTGAGAGTGAGATCCTGAGATCCTCAGTATGCTTCTGTTTTTTTTTCCTATTAAGTACTGTGATCTATTTCTGTTTCTAAAGATCTCTAAAGACAAACTGCTATCATTCCACACTTATACATAGCTACAAGAGAAGAACAGGAGTATAGGTCTGTACAGGTGATTTCTTTGGGGGTTTTGTGATGAGAAAACTCCCTTATCTGAGGCAAAGATAGGCTAAATCAAAAAGAAGAATACAGATGCACCAAATAAATGGAAACAGAAATGATAAACCTGTAGGTAGGACACTAGACACAATACTGAACTTCAAGTTAGGAAGTTGTAAATTTATTTATTTAAAAGTATAACTTCAGATAATTACTAATTGTGTGACTCTGGACAAGTCATCTACTTGCTATCTTTCTTATTCATAAAATAGGGATAATAATAACAACTGTCTCCCATGGTTGTTGTATCTTATGAGATAATATTTGTAAAACATTTTGCAAACCTTAATGCACTATATGAATGCTAACTATATTATTATTGAAATAGGAGTCATTATACCCAAACATATTCATACATGTATGTATATATACATACAAGACATTCTTTGATTTTGTTTTTTGTTTTCTTCTTTAGAAACGGCACATTTAAAGGCTGACAAATGTATTTCAAAGGATATGCCATTTAATTCCTTTTAATTAGAGGTTTGGAAATTATGGCTAAAAGGCCAATGACTGGAAATTCAGAAAAATATGCGATGCCATATTCTTGTATAAGCAACAGTTACTTTCAAACATACATCTTATCTTTTTCTTTTCTTTTTTAATGTGTCTAATGTTTGCCTAGTCTTATGTAGTGAAGGATGGGGAAAAGCATGGTAAGAATGTACAAATGTAATATTTGTATGGAGACATGCTTTCATGTTGCTCTCTCTCTCTCTCTCTCTTCCTCTGTCGCTCTCTCTCCCTTTTTCTCTGTCTCTTTATCAGTGTTTATCTCTTCTTTTGTCCATCTTTCTGTCAGTCTCTCTCCATTATATCCGTTTGATGTAACATGCTATTGCATCATAACTGCCTGAGAATATAAGGAATTAGAAAGGAAAGTGTTTGTAGGAGCAAATTAAGAGTGAAAACAATGGGACAGTGGGGCATGGTGGATAGATTGCTCAATTTGGAATAATAACACAGGAATTCAGTTCCTTCCTCTACTATACACTAACTGCATGACCTTGGCAATTCTCTTAGTCTCTCAAAATCATTTCACTAATTTTTAAAAGATAGGGTGGAACTAAATGATCTCTAATGTTCCTTTTATCTATAGATCTAAGATCCTATAATCCTGCTGACATGAAACAGACTCAGGAAACCTGTCAGGATTATGAGGATATGTATACACACTTACATATACACACTTATATAACATATACAATATTTAAAAAAGCCTGATTAATTCAATTTTCAATCATGGCTCAGGAGAATGGATGATGAATCATATTCCTTCCTCAGTGTGTGGACACACACACACATACACACACATACAAACGCACACATATACACACACACACAAGTCTATGGATATAGAACTATACATACAGTGTCAGGAAGAGTTGCCGTTTTGGTTAGTTTCATTTATATCATTATATAATTTCTCTGTTTCATGTGTTAAAGAACAATTTTGGGGGGAGAAATGAGGAAGAGAAGATAGATTTGACTGCAATGGAAAAATAAAAGAATCAATAAAAATATTTAAAATAAAACAAAATAATTATGGAATTCTCAACCTGATGCAGGGGAAAGATGAAGAGAATTGTGAATGCAGAAATTGGGTGGAGATGTAAATTAACTCCCACCCACTCTTGAGATGTAAATTGACTAGAAGTAGAGAATTATTATTGCAATAGAAACAATTGCAATCTTAAAGGCTGCTTGGATAGAGACCCTCCCATTCTTGCTGTACCATTGATTCATTGTTTAATGTAAAATTTGTATCCTGATCTCCTTAGGCTTTACCCTCTACCTAATTCCTGGTCCAGTAAGAGAAAGGGAGTTCACCTTTTGCCCTCTGAATGAGAGGCAAGACATAAAAACATGTGGCCCAGCCAATATTGCTTGGCTGCTTTTCTCTCTCTCTTTCTCTCTCTCTCTCTCTCTCTCTCTCTCTCCCTTCCTATGTCTTGCAATCTTTTTTGTTTTATTTCCATCCTGCTTTCCCAAGTCTGAATAATGATTCCTCATAGGCAGAACCGAACTCAAGTAGCCAGTGGCTACAGACTCATGGTAAGTCCTTCATAATGTTTGTCCTCCATTTTCAAAGAAGAACATCAAGGAGGTGATGCCATGATAAGCAGATAAATTAGATTTGAGTGAGGGGGGACTGTGCTAAGTCACCACCTTCACTTTCTCCTCCAAAGTCATCTGGGTCCAGTGACCAGATGTGTATCAGGAGGACTGGAGATGGCCCTGGAGGGGAGGCAATCAATCAGAGTTAAATGACTTGCCAGAGGTCACACAGTTAGTAAGTGGCAAATGTCAGAGGCTAGATTTGAACACCCTGAATCCAAGGCCAGTGTTCTATCCACTGTGCCACCTAGCTGCCCAAATGCTCCCTGATTGACATATTAATAGGCAATTATTAAAACTGGGGAAATCCTAGATTTTCCCCCTTATTTTATTTCCTTTTCTGAAGTCCAAGTATTATCATTCACCCCATCCTGGGTATTGCTACTCCACCCAATGAGATCAGACTTCTATTCTAAGATGAATTACTACCCATTGTATTTCACTCAAGCAATTTGGAGGCAGATCCTTTGTATAGATTGCCCAAGGTGATTACTACCATGGTATGGGTGTAGACATAGCCTTTGTGTCCAAGAGTTACATATCAGTCCCATTCTCATTGGAGTAAGTCCATCTCCCAATTGTTAGCCAATAAAATTGATTGCTATCTAGCAACACACAGCCTCCCACTGAAATGAGGGAACTTCGGCATTCAAGAGGCATCTTGGGGGCAGCTAGGTGGCAGCAGTGGATAGAGCACTGGCCCTGGAATCTGGAGGACCTGTGTTTAAATTTGGCTTCAGAAACTTTTTTTTTAGGTTTTTACAAGGCAAATGGGGTCAAGTGGCTTGCCCAAGGCCACACAGCTAGGTAATTATTAAGTGAACTCAGGTACTCCTGATTCCAGGGCTGGTGCTCTATCCACTTCGCCATCTAGCCACCCCTGGCCTTAGACTCTTAGGCAAATCACTTAACCTTATTGCCTTGCAAAAAAAAAAAAAAAGAGGCATCCTGAATTTATAAATGATCTAAATATATGGAAACTTTTCCCTTTAACCATGCATGCATACACAAAAGAAAATATTAGCTGACCAAAATCTAATTCTACTATTATTTTGAAAGAGAAGTCAATCTGCAAAAGTTTTTCCTGCAGAAAGAAAAAACTAATATCCTTCCTAGGACTGAAGAATAGGAGATAGAGAAACCTTCAGCACATAATTGGTTTGCTTAGAAAAATTAATCAATAGAATGAATATTTATTGGATACATGCTATGAACAAAGTATAAAACAAAACTTAAATTCATTTAAAAAAATTCTTGTAAGAAAGTTGCCTATTATTGACATTGATGTAGGGAGTTATGGACATAAGGAACATTGTAATTGGAAACAAATTGTGTAATCTTTTACACTGTTAAATTCTGACTGTGTGGGGAATATGTAGAAGGAAAAGTATAGATGAAATATTTGTCTAACAAGAAAATGCTATCTTTGCCTGTGATGTAAATTGATTCCTATTCCACTGTTTAATGTAAATTAACAACTTCACCTCATTTCCCTGCATCTCTCCACCTCGCCCAATTTACAGCTTTTTACCTGATTTCAATCATGTGGGGGGCGGGGGAAGGATACTTCTAGGCCCAGGGAGTGGACAAAACTACAAAGTCTGGCCTGGACTTCCCTAGGCATTCTGATTCCCTTAAGTCTCAACTCAGTTAACTCTCCTGGTTCTCTCTCTTTCTCTTTCAAACTTCACCTAACCTTTTGTTATTTACCCCTATCCTCTAGGTGTTTCCTGCTCAGGAAGAGAAGAGGTTTTAATCTGTAAACTTAACTTGTGAAAATAATTCCTAAACTTTCAACTGCAGGCAAAAATGTGAATTCATTCACTTGTGAGAACCTAAAATCTTCTGACAACAACATGGTGGTGAATGGTGACTAGATAAACCCGACAGCAATTCTCTCTTATTTAATACATGATAAAAGAGTAAACTGATCATAAAGTAACAAGATAAATGGCGATGGTGTAGCAAATGGGACTATGGAGAAATTAAAATAGCTGCTTTTATTTTTGTTCTCTACTATTCATTATGGGTCATATGTTTGATACCTCTGTTTTAGGTGACTATAAACTCAGCAAGCAAAAAGAGTATCATGGAAGCTAATACAACTAAGATAATCTTGTCTAGCATTTATAAAATCTTTCAGAACAAAAGGATTGTAATCCTACTATCCATGAAAGAGTGATTAGGTACTTTTCTTCTTAACAGACCTAGAAAAAATTGTCTAGAAATTGCACTGTTACCCAATTATATGTCAATAAATCTAACAATTTAATTGAAATGGATACATATTTAACCAGTTTAGCATAAGAGAATAGAATGCTTAAGTAACCCTCTCTTGGAAAAATAAATTGAACAAGCAATAAATGTACTCTCCCCCCCCAAATCCCCAGGACAAGTTTAATTCATAAGTGAACTCTACCAAACACTGAAACAACAATCAATTCCAATGCCATATAAATTATTTGGAAAAATAAATGAAGATATTTTCCCTTCAAATTCCTTTTATGGCATAAATTTGGTGCTGATACCTAAACCTGGGAGAGCAAAAGCAAAGAAAGAAAACTAGACCAATGCCACTAAATATTAGTGTAAAATTAAAAAAAAATAATTCTAGGGGCAGCTAGTTGGTATAGTGGAAAGAATACTAGCCTTAGAGACAGGAGGACCTGAGGTCAAATTTGACCTCAGACACAATAATTAATCTAGCTGTGTGACCTTGGGCAAGTCACTTAACCCCATTGCCTTGTTACCATAGATGGTAAGGGAGTGGGGTGAGACTGCAGAGGTCTCCCTGTTATCCCTGGGGCAGGACTCTAGTACTTTGCCCATACTCAGATCAAGGCCCAGTCTGGGTTCCCATACTACCATATCTGAGCAGGGACCCCCCCACCCCACCCCCAACAGGGCAGACGGGAGTACTTGTGGTCATCCGTGTGCAGAGCATAGGTCAGGAGAGTAATCAGAGCCTCTCAAAAGACATTGGAGGAATTAAGGTCCCTGGTGGGAAGGGTGTCAGAAAAACCCTCAAAAGCTTTGGAAGCATGATAAAATCAGATCATAGACTGGAGAAGTGAGCAAACAACAGACAAAATTAGAATCTTACCATAGAAAATTACTTTGGTCCCATGGAGGATCAAAATATACACTAAGAAATTGACAGAGTCAAAGTTTCTGTATCCAAAGCCTCCAAGAAAAATAGGAATTATTTTCAGGCTATGGAAAAGCTAAAAAAATGACTTTGAAAAGCAAGTAAGGGAGGTAGAGGAAACATTGGGAAGAGAAATGAGAGCAATACAAGAGAATCATGAAAACCAAGTCAGTAGTTTGGTGAAAGTACTTAAGAAAATAACATGTTGGGGTGGCTAGGTGGCGTAGTGGATAAAGCACTAGCCTTGGAGTCAGGAGTACCTGGGTTCAAATCCAATCTCAGACACTTAATAATTACCTAGCTGTGTGGCCATGGTCAAGCTACTTAACCCCATTTGCCTTGCAAAAAAATCTTAAAAAAAAAGAAAAGAATATGTTACAAATCAGTTTAGGTCAAATTGAAAAAGCAGTCTAAAAGAGAAGAATGCCTTAAAGCAGAATTGGCCAGATGGAAAAGGAGATAAGAAAATAACTCCTTCAAATGTAGAATGCAGCTAGGGGAAACTAATGACTTTGTGAGAAATCAAGAAACAATGAAACAAAACTAGAAGAAAATGTATAATATCTCACTGGAAAAACTGACCTGCAAAACAGATCCAAGGGAATCATATTAAAAATTATCAGGCTATCTGAAAGTCATCACCAGGAAGAGTGCCTGGACTTTCATTTCACCTCCTGAAAGAGATCTCCCCCCTAAAAAAACTCCCAGGAATATGATAGTCAAATTCCAGAACTCCTAAATCAAAGAAAATACTCTGAACTGTCAGAAAGAAACAATTCAACTACTGTGGCTCTACAGTCAGGATTACATGGGATATGAGCCCTATTTAGGGCTTGGCATATGGTATTCCAGAAGGTGAAAGGGCTTGGTTTCCAATCAAGAATCAACCAACTATCCAACAAAACTGAACATCTTCTTTCAGGGAAAAAAGATGGACATACAATGAAACAGGGGACCTTCAAACTTTCCTGTTGAAATGACCAGAGTTGAACAGAAAGCTTGTTCTTCAAGTACAGGATTCAGGAAGGGTTAATTATGAGGGATTTAATGATATTGAACTGCATGTATTTCTGAATGGGAAGAAGATACTGATATGAACCTTCTCATTTATAAGAGTAGTTAGAAAGAGCATATACAGACAAGGTACAGGAAGGAGTTGAATATAATGCTATAATATATTATAAGGATAATGGGTGAAAAAGGAATGTCCTGGGAGAAATGGAAAGGAGAGGTAGAAGGGGCTAATATATTTCACATAAGAATCAAGAAAAAGCTTTTGTAACGGAATGGAAGGGGGGAACGGTGAGGAGGAATGAGTGAGCCTTCGTTCTCATCAGAAATGGCTCAAAAAAGAAATAGCATACACACTTATTAGAAATCTATCTTACTCTAGAAGAAAAAGGAGAGGAAAGGGATAGGAGAAAGTGGACAGGAGGAGGGGGGTGTATGTGATAGAAGAGAGGTTAGATCGTGGGAGAGGGTAGTCAGATACTACACACTTCTGAGGAGGGACAGGGGAAAGGAGAGAGAGAATAGAATAAATGGGAGTGGGGAGGAATGGAATAGAGGGAAATACAGTTAACAATAGCAACTCTGAGAAAAAATATTTAAGCAACTTCTCTGATGAACTTTGACAAAGAATGCAACCCATCCCAGAGACAGAGCGGATGGTAACTGAACACAGACAGAAGTACACTTTTTTACCTCTCACTTTATTTTTCTTACATTTACTTTCACAGCAAGATTATTGTAGTAATGTGAAAATGAATAAATAAAAAATTTAAAAAATAAATAAAAACAGTTTATCTGCAATGTCTTTTTTCACTAAGAAAAATTTCAATTTTATTTGAATGCATACATATACTTACCTTCTATAGGAGTTATATTTACTTCCATATGATGAGCTTTTTTTCCAGATCCTTCTTTAAAGGGGCATTTAGATTATCACATTGCTCCAACTATCATCCTGAATATATTTAGGGCTATTTGGAATTCTTCCCAGGCAAAGTGAAAGTGAGATGATTTTTTTCACCCAACACAAAAAATATTACTTGTATAATATGTTCTTTTTAATGGTATTAATTGCTTTCCAAACAATAAACAAACTAGCTTAGATTTTCAGTCCCATTGACATTCCATCATTCAAATTAAATATATATATATATATATATATATATATATATATATATGCATATACACATGAATAAAAATAACCTCAGGAAAACAGTCTGAGGTTTGTTGCAGAAAAAATGGATAAGAGAAAGAATAATTGAAAAGTTTACAGGATAAGTAAAAGGGTCTCTAAATATCTAGGATGACTAAAATTGTCATGTATTCATGATAGGTGAACTCCCTATTTAGCTTTTATCGGAGAACATGGACAAGAACATCATATATTGAGAAGGTATAGAAAAATTGAACTCCAAACCCTTGTAGAGTTGTATTATCAAGGCTGAAATTATAGATTTATGGAAGAACACGGGTACTAATGTATATGAAGGTATTTTTGCATGAGAAAATTGACATAATTCTATGAGTAATAATCCCTTGGTAATATCCAAATAGAATAATTTAAAAATGTTTGGACTCAATTTGCTCACTTATCAGCTATATTAACTATGATCTATAAATATTCATCAGGTAGAAAATGTGGGTTGGGCAAAAGATCCAACCAAGGAACATAAACTTTAAAATAAGAGTCACAAGCTACTTTGGATCTTTGAAAAGAGTGATTACAATGCTTCAGTGAGCAGACTTCAGTGTGGTAGTGTTAAGCTATAAAACACATGGCTACTAGGAAGACTAAACATTGTGAGCCTAGAATAAAAGATTAAGAAGCTGAGTTTCACCTAAAAGCAAAATTAAACTTTACAACTGACTAATATGTTTCCGCTAAACCAAACAGGAGGAAGATAACTGAAATAAGTGTGAAATGGAACTCTAGGGGCTAGATCTATTGAGAATGCTAGGAGAGGAATAATAGATATTAGAGAGAAACAGAATAATATGAAGCCAAAATAAGTAATTTTTAAGTTTAGCTATTCTGTGCCCTTAAACTTAGTTTCTATCAATTGAGGAATGGGTAACAAATTATGGTACATGAATATTTATGGAAAATTCACTATCTTGGATTCTCAGTCCCATTGACATTCCATTATATTTCAATATGGTAGGAAATTATTGCACCATCAGAAATAAATTACATCAACCTATATCAGATTGTTTTCTATCTTGGGGAGTGGGGAGGGAAAAGAGGATGGTGGAAAAATGTGGAACTCAAAAGCTTGCAAAAGGATGAATATTGGAAACTATGTTTGCATGTAATTTAAAAAATAAAATTAAAAATTTATTAAAAAAATGAGTTACATGTCCTAAACTAGATTCATGATCCTCATCCCCTAAACCTGATAGGAACTATTACCCCATCATCAGTTTGCAAATAATGAAATTATTTTATAACATTTGTTTCCTTATTCCTTATCACTTATATTCTACTAGTTGCAAAATATAACTTATTCAATCTCTACAGAATTTCTTAGAACAATTCTCTTTGCATTTTCACTGCAAACCTACCCTCCACCCCAACTCCAGTTCAGGCCTTCTTCACCCTCTGCCTCAACTATTGCAGTAGTTCTCTCACTGCCTCCAAAGTCTTTATCCCTCCAACCTACCTTTCATACAGTTGCCAAAATAGTCATGGTCATTATCATTATCATAAGTATCACCATCATTTCATCAACTATTTAATATAGTATATAATGCTTTAAGCTTTGCAAAACTTAAAGGGAAAGGAAAAACTTAAGTTTTTCATTTAATAATTTTTTTAATAAACAATTTTTTCAATTAACAAAAAATTTTATGCATGCTATCTCATTTGATTCTCACAAAACCTTATGAGGAACTTGCTATGAGTATAGTCATTTTATAGCTGAGAAAACAGGCTTAGAGAGGTTAAATGACTTGCCCATGAACAAATAGCTAGTAAATATCCAAGACATGATCTGAACCAAGTTCTTACTCAATCCAAATCTAACTTTCTAACATATCACTAGATAACTTTTCCAGGGCAAAATATACAATTACAGTTACCCCCCAAATATTATTTCCATTAAAAATATGAAGGCTTAATAGTATTTAATAGTTAGTATTTAGTATTTAAATTGTTAGTGTGGTTCCAATAAACTATACCATTTCAATTTTATTTCACATTACTCTGTTTCATGAGATCCACATTCCAGTCAAAATGAGTCAGTATGAGAATGAAGCAGATATATTAAGTGCTAGAGGAAGGACATGGAATCTATTGAATTCTTGGCATTAATAATAATAGAGAATCTTTATATAGCATTTTACTTTTAGCAAATCTCTTTACATGTTATTTGATCTTCACAAAATCTAATTGATGTAGATGCTATTATCATTCTTATTTTATAAATGAAACTGAGTTTGCACAAAAGTAGGGTGATTTTTGGAGGATCACACAACTATAAATGGATGTGGCAATATTTTACCTTGAAGAGTACTGTCTCCAAGAGTGTTCATCTAGCTACCTCAGAATATAAAGATTAAACTGTCACATTATTCCAAAGGAGTAAGAGTAAAAATATTATGAGGATTCAGAGGTAGGTGAGGCCATGAGGGACTAAGGTCGTATGGGATCATAAGGTAGATTTGAGCAGATAGTATCTTTTGAATTTCCAGTTTCCATTTAGTTTTGCAAATTTCTCCTTACACAAATACCCTCCTTTGAAAAAAGATCCTGGCAAAAACAGGAATACACAAGTACTTGAGTTTTCTATTCAAAATTAGCAGGCTACAAAATAAAATCCTTTTTTCTTAGATGACAATTGTAGCTTTTAATAGCAAGATAGAGAGAGGTGTGGGATTAGGAAGGACTGTGGGTCCAAGATTCATTCTCTAATATCTCTTAACTTCTGCACAGAAAGGGGAACATTTGCCAATGTTGACTACTCCATCTTGATGTCTATATTGTACCACAGAGAATAATCTCTTATTTTAAGAGTTACAGTTGTGGTTTCCATTCTATATAATCTTTTCCTTCTCTCCTCCACTCTTGATTTTATAGGACTTAAGTCTATTTTTTTAAATCACACTCAAGAACTTATAATTTTATTTAAGATTAATGAAATGAAAATGATTTGTGTTTTAGGCAGAACTCATCATCACTTTGACTTCTTATAAAATATTCTCTCTTCAGGCCACATATATACATATATAGATATAGATATAGAGGAACATAGATATAGATATAGAGGAACTTGAGGAACATATCTGTTTAGGGCAGCTAGATGGTACAGTGGATAGAGTAATAGGTCTGGTTTCAGGAAGATTCATTTTTCTGAGTTCAAGTCACAATTAGTAAAGTCACATGTATTGAACCATCCCTTTCATTCTTGATCAATGACTTTCTTGCTATTTCTTCACTGTTAATATATAAGACACAGTTTTGGTTTTTATCACATTTTGCATTGGTTTTCCCAGAATTAATTCTTTAAATTCAAAGTAACCTAAGCCTTAAAGAAACTTAAAGGAATATTTAGCCCATAATAATTCCTCAGATCATTGAATTGATTAACTTTCAATCAAATTAAATATTATTTTCTACTCCCAAAGAATAAAACTTTTGTCCCTTGACAATTTTCTGATGAAAATTTTCCACCAGAACCCAGCATCATCATATTAATAGGAATATGCCCTCCAATTACTAATACTAAGGAAAAATTTTTTGCAAAATTACATAAAATGCCTGAATCTTAACAGTTCTGTTTTTTCCCCTTGGTAACTGAGCCCTTGCAGAACATATCTATTTAGAGCTGTTAGGCAGGACAGTGGATAGAGTGCTAGGTCTGGATTCAGGAAGATTCATCTTTCTGAGTTCAAATCTGAGACAATTATTAGCTGTGTGATTCTGGGCAAGTCATTTAACCCTGTTTGCCTCAATTTCTTCATCTACCAAATGAACTGGAGAAAGAAATAGCAAATCACTTCTTACCTTTGCCAAGAAGGCATTAAATGAAGATTCAGGAATAAACAAAAAAAATGTTTGAATTAAAAACAAAATATCTCTTTAATTATTCTGCTCTCACAATATGACTTTGGATATTTATAAAATTATATATAACAAAAACTTATACACTGCCCTAAAAGTCTTAATGTAATTTTAAGCTTATATTTATTTTTATTGTATATTTCATGTATACTGTAAAAGTATAGTTATACTCTATTTCTATTTGTCTAGCATTGCATCTTTATTCTCTTTCTCCTTCTCTTCTCTTCCCTTATCTCATTTCAGTAATATATTTCCTAATAAAGATTTCCCTGAGCTTTAACACCTTGGAAGGACTATCCAGTATTGAAGGCTAAAGGAATAGAAGCTCTAGTTTCTTTCAAAATCTTGAGAGGATATTGGTACTCCCTTCACAATGATCTCATGGATGCTGAAATTCTGTCTAGAAGGTTGGATATCGAAGAATTGCTCCTATAACACTTGCCATTACTTCTCCCACAGAAATTCATGGAATCATGGAAGGGGAGCTACTGACAAAATCAGGGATCTTTGAAAAATTGAGGTATATTTTATATAATAAAGGGAAATATATTTAGTGTTTGTCAAATAAATATTGCTTTTAGCAATTTGAATCTAGAAATCAATGGATCATTAGAGATTAGAGCATAATAACTATGATGTAGTAGAAAAAGCATGAGGCTTGGAAATTCAGAGAAGATCCTAAAGTTCTATTTCTGACTCTAGTTCTGTGACTATGGAAAAGTCATGATTACTCTGAGGTTCAGTTTTCTCAGTGGAGTTAGAGGATCTGCATTCAGTTTTCATGGCTGTAATCTACCACTTGTCTGACCATAGGCAAACCACTTTGGGTAACAGTTCCACCTAGCAAAATGAGACAGTTGTACTAATTGACCTCTGACGTTCTATTCAGCCCCATATACATTATTCTATGAATCTATGTTTTACACCTTATAAAGTTGTGACCATAAAATGAAATAATATATAACAAATATTTTGATTCTTGGGGGCATAGCCACTCCTGGTGCAAGAACCAAGATAGCAAAGAAAACCAGGAAGTAGCCCGAGTTCTTTCTAGTATTCTTCTGAAACAATATTAAATCAAACCTCTCAACAGATTATGAAGTGAAAGAACCAACAAAGGATCGAATGAATCAATTTTCCAGCTTATAATAACTTACAAAGACGTCAGGGAAAATCTGTCCCATTTGGGTAAAAGGGGGACACAGGGTGTGGGCAAAACCAGAGGGAGGGTTTTCCCACAGCACAGATCAGTGACTAAGGCAGGCCAGTGGCATAGCAGGCTGAAGGCAAATTGTGAGCCCTTTGGCACAACGGAAGCCACCAGGGAAGGCAACCCCAGTTCTGTAGGTAAGCTGCAAGAACCTGAGATGCCAGCACAGAAAACCAGTGTCCAGATCTTCCTCAGAATAGTTCAAAGAGGATTTTAAACATCAACTAAGAGAGGTAGAAGAAAAATTGGGAAAAGAAATGAGAGTTATGCAGAATTATGAAAATAAGTCAACAGCTTAGAAAAAAGTACACAACTTGACTGAAGAAAACAATTCCTTAAAAAAAAAATAGAACTGATCAAGTAGACGTTAATGAATCTATGAAACAAAATTAAAAGAATTAAAAAAAGAAGAAAATGAAAAGTATCTCTTTCAAAAACCAATTGACCTGGAAAATAGATCCAAAAGAGAGAATTACCAGAAAATCATGATCAAAAAAAGAGCCTAGACAATATCTTTCAAGAAATTATCATGGAAAACTAACAGGCTATCCTAGAACCAGGGGATAGAGCACTGTCTCTGGAGTCAGTAGGACTTGAGTTCAAATTTGGCCTCAGACACAGGCCTAGCTTTGTGACCTTGGGCAAGTCACTCTTAACTCTATTGGCTTAAATAAAATTTTAAAAAATTCACTGAATGTTTATCAATTGAGGAATAGCTTAAAAAGTGGTGGTTTATGATTGTAAGGGAATACTTTTGTTCTATAAGAAATAGTGAACAGTTCATGTTTTTTTCCTCCTTTGTTCTGATTCTTCTCTCACAACATGACTAAAATGGAAAGATGTTTAACATCATTGTATATGCAATCACCTATATCAAAATGTTTACTATCAAGAGGAGGGGAGAGAGAGGGAGAAAAAATTTGAAACTCAAAACTATCTTTATATGTAGAACTATCTTTACATTAATTGGGAAAAATAAATAAAGGAAAATCACATAAAAATCTGGAGAAATTAAAAAAAAAAACCTGGAAAGAACTACAGGAACTGATGTTGAGTGAAGTTGGTAAAACCAGTAGAACATTGTATACAATAGCAACAATACTTTGTGATGCTCAATTATAAGAGACTTAGATCTCAGCAATACAGTGTTGCAAGGCAATTTCAAAAGATTTGTGATGGAGTCTGAATACAGCTAAAAGCACACTATTTTACTTTTTCACATTTTCACATTGTTTTTGTTTCTTGTTTTTTTCTCTTTCGTTCTGATTTTTTTTTTATAACATGGCTATGGAAATATGTTTAACCTGATTGCACATGTATAACTTATATCAGATTGCTTGCTGTCTTGGGGATGGGGGAAGGAAAGGGGGGAGGGAGAAAAATTTGGAATTCAAAATCTTACAAAAATGAATGCTGAAAACTTTACTTACTATTTAAAAAAAACAAGAAAAAGATTCCACTGATTACTACCAGAATTATCAGCTCAAGGAGAAAATACTGCAAGCAGCTAGAAAATAAGAATTCATATAAATTAGGATTACACAGGACTTCCCAGATTCAATATTAAAGGCCTGGAGGATGAGGAATATGCAAGGAATAAAGGAGTTTGTATTGCAATCAAAAATCTAAATTGAGCATATAATCTTTCTGGGGAAAAGATGGACATTCAATGAAACAGGAGACTTTCAAACTTTTCTGCTTAAGAGATCAGAATTAAAAGAAAATTTGATCTTCAAATTTAGGTCTCAAGAGATGCATAAAAAGGTAAAGAGGAAAGGAAAAATAAAAACATTTTATTAAATAAAATTGAACTGCTTATGTCCCTATAAGAAAAGATGACATTTTTAACTATTAAGAGCTATGTCCATTTTATACATAGACAGAGGATGTGGATATAAGTTGATTTTGATGTGATAATAAAAAATACATTA
The DNA here is from genome assembly GCF_037893015.1 of Macrotis lagotis. Classification (NCBI taxonomy): domain Eukaryota; kingdom Metazoa; phylum Chordata; class Mammalia; order Peramelemorphia; family Peramelidae; genus Macrotis; species Macrotis lagotis. The sequence goes on along the minus strand of NC_133660.1, from coordinate 48,799,692 downwards.
ATGAATGATTGTATTAGGAGAAGAAGAAAGGGTAAAGCAGAATAGGGTAAATTAAATTGCATGCAGAGGTACAAAGAACCTATTTTAGTGGAGATAAAGAAGTGAGGGAATGAGCACCAATAGAATTGATTACTTATTGTATTTGGTTCAAAAAAGAAATAGTAAAAACACTCAGTTGGATTAGAATTTTTTCTTACTCTACAGGGATGTAGGAAAAGAAAAGAGAAAAAAGGTAGAGAAAGGCTGATTGAAAGGAAAGAAGGGGGGGCAGAGCCAAGTTGGTGGCAGGAGAAGAGCTTCTCCTAGGTGCTCTCTCCAAAATATTTCAAAAATCTTAAAATTATGACTTTAACTAAATTTTCAAGAGACAGAGCCCACGGAAAGATCCAGTGAGGTCCGAGGTAACTTGAAAAATAGTGGGAAAACTCTGTTCCATGGGGTTAGAGGGGCAACACTCCAGAGTGAAGAAACTTCAGCCTCCTGGGAACAGCTGGGGCACCTGGGAGCCATGGATCCTGGCAGCAGAAGCAGTTTCCTGACCTGCACCCCAGGGAGCACAAAGCACAATTTGGAAGATCAGCAGGGAGACCTCTACCAGAGCAAAAGCGCCAAGCCCAGGCCCTCAGCTGGTGGCAGCACTCAGTGCACCCAGATGTAGGAAACAGAAACAGGTATGTGGAGCCAGAAAGCAGGAGCCTCTAGGCAACTGTGCCCAGAGTGCTCAGCCCACCAAAGGTAAGGAAGTGGAGGGAGACTTCCGGGGTCTGTCTTCTGACTCTGGAACAGGACTCTGGGGCTCTGACCACGTTCAGATCCTGATCACAGTCTAGGCCCCCCGTAGAACAGGGACCCCCCCCCCCAGTCCCATAGCAGAGGGGTGTACTTGTTGTCATTCACAGACCAGGAGAGCAGTCAGAGCTTCACACACTGAAGTCCTTGTGGGGGTGGCCCAATAAAACTCAAAAGCTCAGGAAGAACCCTGAAACTAGGCAAAGGCTGGGGAAATGAATAAACAGAAAAAAGGAAGCTGACCATTGACAAATACTTTGTCTATGATCCCAAGGAGGATGAAAATACTCAATCTGAAGATAAGGAAGTACAAGCTTCTGCATCTAAAGACTCCAAGAAAAATAAAAGTTGCGCTCAGGCTATGACAGAACCCAAAAAAGATTCTGGAAATCAAGTAAGGGAGACAGAAGAAAAAGCTGAAAGAGACGCAGGAAAAACATGAAAATGAAGTCAGCAGCTTAGTTAAGAAGAGCCAAAAAAAATGCTGAAGAAAATAATGTTAAAAACCAGCTTACATCAAATGGATAAAACAGTTCAAAAAGTTATTGAGGAGAAAAATGTTTTAAAAAGCAGAATTGGCCAGATGGAAAAGGAGATAAGAAAACTTTCTGAGGAAAACAAATCCTTCAGATATAGAATGGAATTAAAGAAAGCTGATGACTTTATGAGAAATCAAGACATAATACTTCAATACCAAAAGAATGAAAAATTAGAAGAAAATGTGAAACATCTCATTGAAAAAAAACAACTGATCTGGAAAACAGATTCAGGAAAGATAATTTAAAAATTATTGGGATACCTGAAAGTCATGATCAGGAAAAGATCCTTGACCTTATTTTTAAAGAATTCCTATAGGTAATTGTACTGATATCCTAGAAGCAGAGGGCAAAATAGAAATTGTGAGAATCCACTGATCTGTCCCAGAAAGAGATCCAAAAAACCCTACCCCCCAGGAATATTATAGCCAAGTTCCAGAACTCCCAAATCACAGACAAAAATATTACAAGCAGCCAGAAGGACACAATTCAAATATTGCAGAGCTGCAGTCAAGATCACACAGGACTTAGCAGCAACTACTTTAAGGACTCATAGGGCTTGGAATATAATATTCTGGAAGGCAAAACAGCTTGGAATGTAACTGAGATTCAACTACCCAACAAAACTGAACATCCTCTTCCAGGGGAAAAGATGGATTTTCAATGAACCAGGGGAATTTCAAATATTCCTGTTGAAACGACCAGAGCTGAAAAGAAAGTTTGACCTTCAAATACAAGACTCAGATGAAGCACAGAGAGTGAAGAAGGGTAAAACACGAGGGACTTAATGATGATGAACTGCATGTATTCCTACATGGAAAGATGATACTGATAATACCCATATGAAACTTCTCATTTAATAGAGCAGGTAGAAGGAGCTTTTATAAATGAAGCACAGGAGAAAGCTGAATTTGAAGATATAATATATTGTAAAAATATAAAAGGGAAATGTAATGGGAGTAAGAGAAAGGATAGGTGGAGTAGGCTAAGATATTTCATATAAAAGATATATATTTTTTTGCAATGAGCTTTTGCAATGATAAGGAAGGGAGGAAGGTGAGGGGAATGAGGGAACCTTCACTCTCATCAGAAATGGTTCAGAGAAGAAACAGCATAGACACTCAACAGTATATAGACATCTAGAGTAAAAAGAAGAGAAGAGGGACAGGGGGAAGGAGGGGTGTGGGTGATAGAGGAGAGGGTACATAATAGGAGAGAATAGTCAGATATGACACATTTTCTTTTTTACTTTTTTTCAAGGTACTGGGATTGGGTGGCCTGTCCAGGACCACAGGGTCTCTGGGGTGCCATGTGGTTTTGGGGCCTCTTGGCCTCAGGGCCAGTGCTCTGTCCATTGTGCCACTCATCTACCCTACAGCACATTTTAGAAGAGGTACAGAGTGAAAGTAGAGAGAAAATATAATATATGGTAGTGGAGAGGAATGGATGGAGGGAAGTACAATCAGCAGCAGCAACTGTGGAAAAATGTGGAAGTAACTTCTGTGATGGACTTATGAAAAACCATGTGATCCACTTGAGACAGAGCTGAGGGTATCAGAACACAGACTGAAACACATTTTTTGTCTTTCTTTTACTTTATTTCTCATGAGGTTCTATATTTTTGTGGGGGAGGGGGCATTATGTTTATTCTTAAACAAGAATATTTTAGTAATGCATAAATAAAGTCATATTAACCAAAAAAAAAAAGAAACCAGGAGGAATAGGAATTCAGGGAAACCTGGAGGATTTGCATGAACTGGTGCTGAGCAGGATGAGTGGAACCAGGAGAATGTTGTGCTCCCTAACAGCAACTTGGGGGTGATCATCATCCTTGAGGGGCTTGTTCATTCCATCAGTGCAACAATCAGGGACAATTTTGGGCTATCTGCAATGGAGAATACCATCTGTATCCAGAGAGGGCGTTGCGGAGTTTGAACAAAGGCCAAAGACTATTACTTTCAATTTAGGGGAAAAAAATCATTATGTTATTATTTAATTTTGCTATCTCTTATATTTTATGTTTCTTCCTTAAGGATATGATTTCTTCTCATCACAGCCAATTCAGATCAATATATACCATGGAAACAATATAAAGACTAACAGACTGCCTTCTGTGGGGGGTGGGGGGAGAGAAGCAAGAATAGGGGTAAATTTGTAAAGGTCAAAATAAATCAAATCTTTCAAAAAGAGAAAAAAAAAGAAATGAAAGAAGATTGAGGGATATGGTGGTCAGAAGCAAAATACTAGTGAGGAGGGATGTGGTTAAAGGAGACAGAAACATATAAACAGGGAGAAAAATTGGATGAGGGAAACATACAGTTAGCAATCATAATGGTGAATAGGAATGGGATGAACTTTCCTCTAAAATGGAAGCAGATGGCAGAGTGGATTAAAAATAAGAATCCTATAAACAAGAAACATATTTGAAGTAAAGAAACATGGAGAGCAAAAGGGAAATGGCTAGAGCAGAATATGTTGTGATTAAGCTGGAATTAAAAAAAAAGGCAGGGATAGCAATCTTGATCTCAAACAATAATAAAGCAAAACTAGATTTACTTAAAATAGATAATTTATGGGAATAAATCACATCTTGCTAAAAGGTACAAAACATATATACACCAAATGAAATAGCTTTCAGATTCTAAGAGGAGAAGTTAAGTGAATTACAGAAAGAATTAGAAAACAAAAGTCTTCTATTAGTATAGAACAGGTACTTCAATCTCCCAGTCTCAGAATTAGATAAATCTGACCACAAAGTAAACAAGAAGAAAGTAAAGGAATGAATAGAATTTTGGAAAAGCTTGATATGGTAGACCTCTAAAGCAAAATGAATGGAAAAGAATATGCCTATTCTCAGTAGTACATAAATACAATTACAAAACAATTTTTACCCAAGTAAAGATAGATCTAAACAATTGGAAAAATAGCAATTGCTCATGGGAAGGCCTAGCTAATATTATAAAAATGACCATTTAGCCTAAATTAGTCTACTTATTCAGTACCACAGCAATCAAAACACCAAAAAGTGTATTTTATAGAGTTAAAAATTTCATTAAATTCATGTGGAGCATGAATAAAAGGTCAAGACTCTCAAGGGAATTAATGAAAAAATGCAAATGAAGGTGGCATAGCTATACAGGTCTAAAACTATATTATAAAGGTGCAATCATCAAAGTTATTTGATACTGGCTGTCAAATAGAGTGGTTGATCAGTGAAATAGGTTAGATATACAAGATACAGTAGTAAATAACTGTAACTGTTTGATAAATCCAAAGACTTCTGGAAATTAGCATAGCAGAAACTAGGCATAGACCAACATGTCACACCCTATACCAGCATAATGTCTAAATGAGTTCATGATTTAGACAGAAAGGGTGATACCATAAATCAATTAGGAGAGCAAGGAATAGTTATGGAAAAGGGAACAATTTATTACCTAATAAAAGATAGAGAACATTATGAAATTGAAAATGGATAATTTTGATTACATTAAATTAAAAAGGTTTTGAGAAAATAAAACCAATGCAACCAAGATTACTAGGGAAGAAAGTTGGGAAATAATTTCAACATCCAGTGTTTCTAATAAAGGATTCATTTTTCAAATAGAGTATTTAGTCCAATTTATAAATATACATCAATTGATAAATGATCAATGAATGGTATTAGAAAAGGTAGTTTTCAGATGAAGAAATTAAACCTATCATATTAAAAAAATGCTCTAAATTACTCTTGATTAGAGAAATGCAAACTAAACAACACTGAGGTATCATCATTTCCCTATCTGATTGAATTATATTACAGAAAAAGAAAAAGTGTTAAATGGTGGAAGAGATACGGCAAAAACTAAGGCTCTAATTCACCATTTTTTTGGTTTGTTTTTTTTTTTTTTTGTGAGTCAGTGGGGTTATGTGACTGGTCACACAGCCAGAAAATGTCTGAGGCCAGATTTTTATTCAGGATCTCCTGATTTGAGGGTCAGTGCTCTATCCACTAGTTGTCCCACACTAATTTATGTTTAGCAGAATTGTGAACTTATTCAACAATTTTGGAGAACAATTTGGAACCATGCCCAGAGGACTATAAAACTGTGTATATCCTTTGATTCATCAATGCCACTACTAGGCCTATATCCTTAAGAAATCAAAGAAAAGAGGAAAGGACCTGTATGAATAGCAACTCTTTTAATGGTAGCAAAGAATTGGAAATTGAGGGATGCCCATTAATTAGGGAATTATTGAATAAAATGTGGTATATGAATATAATGTAATATGTTCAATAAAAAATGATGAGTAGGGAGATTTCAAAAAAACCTTGAAAGACTTACAAGAAGTGGTGCTGAGTAAAGTGAGTAGAACTTGGAAAACATTGTCCACAGTAACAGCAACACTATGGGATGATCAACTATGATGGACTTAGCTATTCTCAGCCATAGGGTGATCAAAGAAAATTCTAAAAAACTTGTGATGGAAAATGTCATTCATGTCCAAAGAAAGAACTATGGAATGTGAATGCAGATCAGAGCATACTATTTTCCCTTTTATAAAATAATTTTTTTGTTTTCCTTTCTCGTGGCTTTTCCATTTTTCTCTAATTTTTCTTTTACAACATAACTACTGTGGAAATATGTTTAACATGATTGTTTATTTAAAACATATATCATATTACTTGCTCTTTTGGCATAGGGGAGGGGAAGGGTAGGAGGGAGAATAATTTGAAACTTAAAATTTTGCAAAAATGGATGCTAAAAATTATCTTTACAATTAATTGAAGAAATATAATTAAAAATTTAAAACAGGAAAGTGTTCCATAAGTTTAATGCACTGTCAATATTTACTATTTTATATTTCTATGCCTAAGAATGAAGATACAAAGGTGAAAATTATACTATTCTATACTTTTTCAAATGTATAATAGTAAAAAACTGAATTTTCAATTGTCTTTTTTTTATTTTAGGTTTTTGCAAGGCAAATGGGGTTAAGTGGCTTGCCCCAAGGCCACACAAGCTAGGTAATTATTAAGTGTCTGAGACCAGATTTGAACCCAGATACTCCTGACTCCAAGGCTGGTACTTTATCCACTAAGCCACCTAGCTGCCCCATCAATTGTCTTTTGAAAGGCTCATCAATTGACTTTCATTTCAGGTATCTGAATCTAGGGTATAATTAGGTATTAAACATGTATTGAAACTTGGAGAGTTGAGTCCCATCTATCCCCTCATTTTGTAGATGAGACATTGAGACTCAGAATGGTCACAGAGACCTATTCAAGATTATATAGAAATGCAGTGGAAAAACCAGGATTGAGGTCCACATTTCCTGATAATGCTTTCTAACTCTGCCATTCTTATTTAAAAAAGCACCAAAGAATTTTTTCCTTGAATACCAGCTTTTTATACTATTGAAAGCCATCGCACATAATGCCCTCCTTGTCCTGCACATTCACCCCCTCTGACTTGTCGGACAAGACTTTCTATTTGTTTTTTCCATGAACAATGCATGATTTATGCTAAGATTCTTTTCGACATTCCACATTATAATTTCTCTCTCTATCTCTCTCTCTTTCTTTCTCTATGTGTGCGTGTGTGTGTGCATGCATAAGGCTGTGTGTGTCTACATGTGTAACTGTATGTGTGCATGTGTGTGTAACTGCATGTAAGCTCGCATGTATAAGTACACACACAAGTGTGTATACATGTGTAAATGTGTGTGCATACAAGCATGTATAAGTATAGATATGTAAGTTTGTATGCACAGGCATGCA